>NC_084796.1:113064139-113365805 GCF_963169125.1 Humulus lupulus
AGGAACATACCAGCTTCCGAACAGACAAAGGATTGTACTGTTATAAGGTGATGCCATTCGGCTTAAAGAACGCAAAAGCCACCTACTAGCGTTTAGTGAATGGCATATTCCAAGACTTGATAAAAAAAAAATATGGATGTATATGTCGATGACCTGTTGGTCAAGTCCAAAGAAGTTGGAGGGCATGTTCAAGACTGGGAGGAATGGTTTGCAATACTTAGAAAGTATAGGATGAAGTTAAACCCTCTCAAGTGCTCGTTTGGAGCTAGTTCTGGTAAGTTTCTTGGATACATAGTCAATTCACGTGGAATCGGGGATGACCCCAAGAAGATCAAAGCATTGATCGACATGAAGTCACCTACCACAATCAAAGAAGTGCAAAGCTTTATAGGGAGAGTAGCTACCCTCAGTAGGTTCATATCAAAGTCTACGGACAAGTGTGTCCCTTTCTTTAACTTACTGAGGGGCAACAAGAAGATCCAATGGACCAAGGAATGTGAGGAAGCCTTCTAAGCCTTGAAGGAGCATTTCGCTCTTCCTCTCGTCCTAGTGAAGCCAATATATGGTGAATTACTATTCATCTATTTGGGAATCACCGAGCACGCAATCAACGCTACTTTGGTAAAAGAAGAGAACAGGGTACAACACCCTGTGTACTATATCAGTAAAAGGCTAGTAGGTGCGAAGTCTAGGTATCGCCCTCTTGAAAAGCTAGCCTACTGTTTAGTAATCACCTCTCGAAAGCTGCATCCATACATCATAGCTCACTCGATCTGAGTCCTAACCGATCAACCGCTGAGACATGTTCTTCTGAAACTAGAGGCCTCAGAACGATTACTCAAATGGGCAGTGGAACTAGGACAGTTTGATATCACTTATCATTCGAGGACGGTGAGAAAAGGGCAAGCATTGGCAGACTTCATAGTCGAAGGCACCAACCTTAAAGACCCTTCCTACCAATTGGAGAATGGAGATACCGAGAAGGAAGGAGATACTTCCATAGGAAGCTGTATGTTGACGGAGCATCCAATGAACACAACTCAGGTGCAAGAATCATACTGATCACCCTAGAGAATCATTGAATTCACTGCACTCTCATATTTGGATTAAACGCTTCAAATGATGAGGTTGAGTACGAGACATTTTTAGCAGGATTATGCTTATCTCGGGATGTGAATGCACAGTCCCTGGATATATTCACTGATTCCTAGCTAGAGGTGTACCAGGTACTGGGGGAGTATCAAGCCAAGGGACTTAGGATGGTGCAGTACCCGAACAAGGTGAAGGATTTGTTGGCACGGTTTAAGAGATACTCGATTATACAAGTCTCGAGGGAGTAGAATGCCAATGTTGATGCCTTAGCCAAGATTTCCAGTGCCAAAGATGCGGACACCCTGAATGTCCTTCCTGTTGAATACTTGGTGGAAAGAAGCATAACCGAGGAGGAGGCATTACCTGTTGAGTTAGGAGATACATGGATGACCCATGTTATTAACTATCTCAACTAAGGAGTAGTACCCAGTGATCGGAATAAAGCAAGGAAGTCGAAGGGGTCATGTACTGACGAGGGTACTCCCTACCACTGCTAAGGTTCGTTGCACCCGACCAGTCAAAGTTGTTAATGATCAAGGTACACGGGGGTTTTGTGGAGATCACGCCAAGGGGCAAAGCCCCTCAAAGAAAATCCTAAGAGAAGGGTACTTTTGGCCAATGATGAATGAAAACTTGATGGAGTATGTCAAAAGATGCCACAAATGTCAGATGTTCTCCAAGTTACCCCAGGCGACACCTAATGAATTTACACAAATGCAAAGCCCTTAGCCCTTCGCTATTTGGGGAATCGACCTAATCAGAAAGCTGCCCATGGGAAGGGGAGGAGTCCAATTTGCTATTGTAGTGGTTGACTACTTCACCAAATGGACTAAAGTAGAACCGCTCGCCACCATCACCTCGAAGAAAGTCTTATACTTTGTGGTGAAAAATATTATATGTCAATTCGATCTACTAAAGAAGATAGTCTCGGACAATGGGACTCAATTTGACAGTGATATGTTCACTGAATTTTTTACGAGGCATGGAATCACAAAGAGCTTTTCCTTGGTGGTACACCCCCAAGCTAATGGTCAAGTAGAAGCAATGAATAAGACTATCAAAGGCACTCTGAAGAAACTCCTTGAGCAAGCCAAATGAGCCTAGCTAGAATTACTTCCAGAGGTCCTATGGTCACATCGAACGACAGCACGAATGGCAACAAGCCATACACCATTCTCTTTGGCATTTGGGTATGAAGCCATGTTTCTAGTTGAACTCACTCCCCCATCGCATTGACAAGATACATATGATCAAGGGAGGAACCATCAACTAATAGAAGAGTCGTTGGATTTAATCTAAGAACGATGAGAAAAGGCAAGCCTTGGAGTTGCAGCACATCAACAAAAAGTGGCCAAATACTTCAACTCCAGAGTGAAAGACCGAAAATTCAAAGTTGGAGACTTAGTACTCAGGAGGGTGTTCCTAAACACTAAGGACACTGCAGCACGGGTACTAGGACCTAATTGGGAAGGGCCATACCTTGTGGAGGAGGTGATCCCACCAGGGACATACAAGATAGCTTGACTGAATGGGGAACTAATAAAAAACTACTAGAATGGCGAACACCTCCGTCGGTACTATCAGTAAAGTTGTTTAGCAGTGCCATAAGTTTTCATTTGCAAATGTAGTATTTTCAAATTATCTATGTACCATCCATTGTGCTTCAATGAATGAATTTAATATCTTAAGTCTCTCTTAATTCTTTAAATTACGTTCAACACGAGACAGATCCTAGGACCTTGTCGCAAAATTAATGGATCATGTTCGATCTTGGTTCTTGAGGAGCCTATCAACCTATACGATCCAAAAGAGAGACAGGTCCTAGGACCTTGTCACCAAATTCACAGATCATGTTCGATCTTGGTTCTTGAGGAGCCTATCGACCCATACAATCCAAAAGAGAGACATGTCCTAGGACCTTGTCGCCAAATTAATGGGTCGTGTTAGATCTTGGTTCTTGAGGAGCCTATCGATCCATACCATCTAAAAGAGAGATAGGTCCTAGGACCTTGTTGCCAAATTAATGGATCATGTTTGATCATGGCACTTTAGGAGCTTATCGACCCATACAATCCAATAGAGAGACAGGTCCTAGGACCTTGTCGCTAAATAATTTGATCATGTTCCATCCTGGTTCTTGAGGAACCTATCGACCCATATGATCAACAAAAGTTACTGGTCCGAGGAACAATCGTCATTATGGTTCATGTTCGATCTTGGTTCTTGAGGAACTTATCGACCTTTATGATCCAAAAAGAGAGACTGGTCCTGGACCTTGTCTCCAAATCATTTTATCATGTTCGATCTTGGTTCTTGAGGAACCTGTCAACCCATGTGATCAAAAAAGAGACTGGTCTGAAGACCAGTCGCCATCATCGGATCATAATCGAATCTAGTCATTGAAGGACAGATCGATAATTTGATCTAAGACTCATTACAGGCTCCATTAGCCCATCTAGACCTGGTTGGTCCAACTTATACACTTCCGTCTACAATCATTATAACGAGTACACGAAAGATTACGTAGATCATGATCAACACTTGCTACACAATCTGCATCTGTGTATAGGTATCGTTGCTACTGAGTATGAAACCATCACTCGACTACCAACGAGGGACAACCATTTGCTGCTTGCATCATTGGGTGAAATGGATAGTACTATGTGTCTAAACAATCAAGGCAAGGCATGGTCAAGTAGCAAGTGACCAAGGCTTTTAAACCCATGATTACTCAGGGGGGCATATAGTACATAACGATAGGGGTATACACAAGCAATGAGGACATGACCTTAATTACTAAGCAAGCTCAAGTTTTCTATGACATTTGTTCAACATATGTTCCAAAAATGAAAAAAACAAAACAAAAAAGACATTAGTGAGGAGACTCCTAACCATGTCCCTTAGACGGTGGCCGGCCAATCCATCAACCTATAGGGTGGTCGGCCTATCACCCATGGGGTGGTTGACCTGACCTGTTTTGTTCATGGTACTTGGTGAAGTATCATACTACTCACATTACAATGGTTTTTAGCATGAAAAACATAAAAGAGTAAGGTAAGTATGGCATGTGAAATACATGTGTTAAGAGTATACTAATACCTGAATCAATGAGGGTTGTGAGTTGATATACTTAGTAAGCATTGGAAATAAACAATTTCAATTAATACATTGAGTACTCATAACAAAAAAGCATAAAGGCATAAAATGTCATATGTAAAAACTGCCAAGTACAAGGTGCCCCACCAATGGCATGAAAAGAAAGATAGAATAAAAGACCAAAAGAAGACAAACTAGGGTGAGGATTATCATCTGAAAGACCACCCTGAGCCTCGGTAGCCTCACGAGCCAGACACTTCCTAAGCTCCTTTGCTCGTGTTTTCTCGGGAAGGAAATCCAAGTTCAGATCTTTGTTGGATTTCCAGATCAAGTAAAAGCAAGAGAAAGTTGTCTCTGAATACTCCTCTCAAGCCTTGTCCCAAATAGCCTTGACCTCTTGCTCCTTCTCCACAAGAGCATCCTTCTGTAGCTGGGCCATGTTAACAATCAGCTTCTCTTTCTCAGCTTCAGACTGTTGAATAATCGACAAGTTTCCCCTCCATCTGGGCTATCATGAGAGTCAACGCATTCACTTCCTGTTGTTTAAGCTCCATGGTACTGCAGAGAGTTTTGATCTCTTCATCTTTCAAAGAAATGTTCGCATCCCTGGAGCCAAGAACATGCCTAAGGTCCAGCACCTCCTAGTGGACAACTTCAAGCTCAGAATGAAGGTTGGAAAGTGTAGAGGTATACTCTACAGACCTATCACATACATTGGAGACCAACATTAGCGCCTGCAAAAACCATACAAGTGTTAGATAAACGTCAGCACACATGCTAACCAGACAAGAATAAAACTATAGAGGACTTACACTCTAAATGTCAAGGAGTCACTTCATGAGGATGGTGCTCAAGTCCTCATTGTTAATCCCATTAAATGTCATTGTCGTCTACTCCAGATGGGATGCTCGGTCTATGATGACACCTAATTTCCATATGGCAAACTGGTGTGGCTAAGATAAGGGACCAAGCGCAGAACATGAGGCACCCGCATTAGTGAAAATGGGAGGAACCGGCGTAGACAAGAATGGATCTACCTCTGTGATAGGACTAGACACCAAAAGAGTTGGAGAAGACACCTTGGGAGGAACCTCCGTTATTGACTCAGGCTCAACCCTGGCCCTTTTGGCCATTCGGACTGAAGGGCTAGTCTCAGTTGGAGTCGACCTCTGTTGGGTATGAACAAAGCAAAACATATCTGAACCTGCAAAAGAAGATCAAATGTTAGTGGGATATCAAATATAGATGAAACATAAAGTAAAGATAATAACAGTGTCGGACCTTCTGAATGAGATTCGGGTTCGAACGTGGCTTCATCCAAATCATCCGAAGCAAGTAGCGAGTGTGCGAATGCACAAACCTCATCATCGTCCTTCTCGACATGAGCAATGAGGGCATGACCTTAAGTACTAAGCAAGCTCAAGTTTTTCTAGGACATTTGTTCAACATATGTTCCGAAAGTGCAAAAAACAAAAACAAAATGGGCATTGGTGGGGAGACTCCTAGCCATGTCCCTTATAGGGTGGTTAGCCAGTCCATCAACACTATAGGCGGGTTGGCCTATCACCAATAGGATGGTCGACCTGACCTGTATTGTTCATGGTACTTGGTGAAGTATCATACTACTCACATTACTATGGTTGTTATCATGAGAAACATAAAGGAGTAAGGTTAGTATGACCCGTGAAATACATGTGTTCAGAGCATACGTATACCTAAACCAATGAGGGTTGTGAGTTGATATACTTAGTAAGCATTGGAAATAAAAAATTTCAATCAATACACTGAGTACTCATAACAAAAATCATAAAGGCATAAAATGTTATATGTAAAAATTATCAAGTACAAGGTGCCCCACCAAGGCATGAAAGGAAAGATAGAGTAAAAGACCAAAAGAAGACTAACTAGGGCGAGGAGTATCATCTGAAAGATCACCTTGAGCCTCGACAGCCTCATGAGCCAGACTTTCCTGAGCTCTTTCACTCACGTCTTCTCGGGAAGGAAATCCAAGTTCAGATCTTTGTTGGAATTCCAGATCAAGTAGAAGCAAGAGAAAGTTGTCTCTGAATAGTCCTCTCGAGCCTTGTCCCGGGCAGCCTTGACCTCTTGCTCCTTCTTGACAGGAGAATCCTTCCGCAGTTGGTCCATGTCAGCAATCAGCTTCTCTTTCTCAGCTTCAGACTGTTGGAGCTAATTGGCAAGTTTCCCCTCCATCTGTGTTATCCTAAGAGTCAACTCGGTCACTTCCTGCTGTTTGAGTTCCATGGTAGTGTGGAGAGTGTTGATCTTTTCATCTTTCAAAGCAATGTTTGCATCCTTAGAGCCAAGAACGCGCCTAAGGTCCAGCAGCTCCTGACGAACAGCTTCAAGCTCAGAGCGTAGGTTGGAAAGTGTAGAGGTATACTCTACAGACCTATCACGAACATGGGAGACCAACATCAGCGCCTACAAAAAACATACAAGTGTTAGATAAACGTCAGCACACATGCTAACCAGACAAGAAGAAAACTTTAGAGGACTTACACTCTGAATGTCAAGGAGTGACTTCATGAGGATGGTGCTCAATTCCTCATTCTTAATCCCATTAAAAGCCATTGTCATCTGCTCCAAATGGGACACTCGATCCATGATGGCACCTAAATTCCGTATGGTAGACTGGTGTGGCTCAGATAAGGGAGCAAACGCAGAATAGGAGGCACCCACATCAGTGAAACTAGGAGGAACCAGCGTAGGCAAGAATTTCTCTACCTTTACGACAGGACTAGACACCAAAGGAGTCGGAGAAGACACCCCAGGAGGAACCTCCGTTATCGACTCAGGCTCAACCCTGGCCCTCTTGGCCGCTCGAATGGAAGGGCTAGTCTCGGTTGGAGTCGACCTCTATTGGGTATGAACAAAGCTGAACATATTTGAACCTACAAAAAAAGATCCAATGTAAGCGGGATATCAAATACAGACAAAACATAAAGTAAAGATAATAAAAGTGTCGGTCCTTCTGAATGAGATTTGGGTTTGAACATGGCTTCATCAAAATCATCTGAAGCAAGTAGCGAGTGTGCGGATGCACCCACCTCATCACCGTCCTGTCCAGCTAGCACGGGTGACGAGGGTACCTCCTCAACATGAATAGGTCTTAAGGAGTCTATGGCGTTCAAGTGCTCGGGACCATCTTCATCCAGAACATCGGCTATAGTAGAAGGAAATAGCTCGACCTTCCTAAAGTTCTCTGAAGTAATGAGGGTCTTGCATTCTTCTCTTCAAGGGTCATGGGAATCAACGCCTTGGCTCTAACAGACATAGCCTGGGTCGGGAGCGGTCTATAAAAAGGCCTGGAGTGCTTAAACTTGGAGTAGTTGGCATCTACATCATTAGTGAAGAAATAGTTGCTGGCATATCTAAACACCTTGCTATTTCCAGAGATCTCTTCCAAGAAGGTGTCGGTACCCTTACTCGTATAATGGTGGAAGTGGAAGTACCCTGAGTTGCCCTGAGAAGGGTTCGTCTTTAGATCAAATAAGTAGTGGATCTCATGAGGTACTGGAGCAGTCCATTTTCTACAATGATAGATAATGTATAATGCAGATAACACCAAGATCGCGTTGGGAGCCAACCGAGAAGGACTAATACCAAAATAATCGACCATGCTCCGGAAGTATGGATGAAGAGGAAGTAGGGCACTAGACTTGATGGTAGAGCATGTCTAAGCACACATTCCCAAAGGTGGGTCCTCATCTCTTTCATTTGGACTAGGGATAGTAATAGACACGCCAGAGAGGTCAAAGGTCTTCCATAAGTTCTTTACCTTCTCTTCAATCATGTTAGAGGCAGCCCCTTGAACCAAACAACCTTGTAATCAGCAGGACGAGGCTTCTCAACCAGTTTCCATATGATCTCACTGGCAAAGGTGGCCCCATAATCTGAAGAATGGAACTCTTTTTGTCGTCTCTTCTTTTGCTGCGCAGCTGGCAAGACTGTCTTGCTCATGGAAGAAGGGCAAACCACCTTAGGCTGAAACTTGTGAATAGAACGCTCTTTAACCTGGCGATGAGAGCCCTCGGTATGTTCTCGCTGAGAAGAAGAATGATGGGGAACCCGACTGGTATCTCGGTCCAAAGGGCTTGGTAAGGAGTCCCGTTGACCGGACAGACTCCACTGAGAAGAGTGACTTTGCTGAGATGTGCCCTGAGAGCCACAAGGAGTACTATGCTGAGAAGAGATCTATGAAGAGCCAGACGAAGAGCCCTGAGTGATGTAACTGGCAATCTGAGGATTATCTTTGGAGGGTTGTCGAGTTGTCTGTTTTACTCTCAACATTGGGCTATAGCTTTTCAAGAAGTCTTCCTCATTGAAAAAATATAAAACGGAACGCGGGAAAATCCTTTTCACCCTTTCCAAGAACTCCTGTGGAGTACGCTCGCTTAAAGACTTATTTAACGAAGAAGAGCTAGACATCTGCAACAAAGGAAAAATAAAGAGTAAAGTTAGTATATGAACATAATGAATCCAATAGTCGGGGGCATATCCATTAACTAAGGAGCAAAAGTGAAGAAACCGAAGGAAATTTTTTTTTAGGGTCCCAGGTGGTCGTCCTATGGTTGGGCCGACCACCCTGGATCTTGGACCCCTAGAAGTAACCTAGGGAGTATGGTGGTCAACCTATGCTAAGGTTTGGGTCGACCACCCAAGACTAGGGACCCTGGAAATCGAACAAGGCAAGGGAAACCCTAGGGGTGATTGGCCCATGATGGAAGCCCTAGGGGTGGCCGGCCCGTGATTGAAACCCTAGGGGTGGTAGGCCCATGAAGGAATTTCCATACCTAGAAATCGCCTACACATAGGTTGTGAAACCCTAGAAATCCCCAATCATAGGGCACATAGGCCTGGAAAATGCCCAACTAAGAAAACCCTAGGAGTAGTCGGCCTAAACCCTAATCCCCTAAGCTTGGAAATCACCTAGCTAAGAAAACTCTAGGGGTAGTCGGCCTAAACCCTAATCCCCTAAGCCTGGAAATCGCCCAACTAAGAAAACCCTAGGGGTAGTTGGCCTAAACCCTAATCCCCTGAGCTTGGAAATCGCCCAGGCTAAGGAAAACCAAGGATGGTCGGCCTATGAGGGAATTTGAAGACCTGTAAATTGCCTATGGCTAGATGGGGAACCTTGGAAATCGCCCAACCCTAATTTCCTAAGCCTGGAAATCACCCAAGCCAATGAATCTAAAGGGTGATTGGCCTATAGGCATCTAAACCCTAAGCATCATGCAAAAAGGGGCAAGGAACAAGCCAATTTTTTTATTAAGAACATTCTTTGATTCAAACAAGTCAATTATTTTGGATCAAAATAAAACAAAACAAGGAAATTTAGACTGATTCGTCAAAAACGTAAAAATTGGGAAAGAATACTTACCAAAGAGAAGATACGCAGAGTTGATGAAGAATTTGAGAATTCCACAGCTCAGAACTTCTTGAAGGAGGCACATGGGTCAGGAGTCTGATGAGTGAGGCCCTACTTAAAGCCTCTTAGGCTAACCATATTTTTAGTAATTCAAAATCCTTGACAAATATCTAGTATGGTTAAAAATTCAAATTCCCTGAAATATATCTTATATTTTCCAATTCCTTGAAAAATATCTTAAATTTTTAGGAATTCAAATTTCTTGAAAAATATTTTGTATTTTTAGGAATTAATATCCTTGAAAAATATATTATATTTTTAGGACTTCAAAACTCCTTGAAAAATATGTTATATTTTTAGGACTTCAAATTTCCTTGAAAAAATATACTAGATTTTTAGGAAGTTAATTTTCCTTGAAAATACAATAATTTTTAGAAATTACAACTATCCTTGAAATCGATAGTTGATAAAAGTACTAAGTAATGTCCCTAAGGACTTTGCTATTAGAGTACTGCTACGATATGTTTCTCGGGCCAGATCAAGTTTAACGTAATGTTGAACACATTACGATAAACTTGGGGGGCAAATGTTATCCCTAAAAAATCCAGGGTTGACGTGGCGAATGATAAAGCAGCACGTGACATCATAATTCATGAAAAAAAAACAAAGTATTGAAAAAAGACCGACGAACAAAGATGGATAGGTCCAGAACTTATAGGAAGTTGACCAGGCCTAAACACCCTAGGGGTGGTCAGCCCAAGCATGCCCAAGAACCCCTTGGGGTAGTCGGCCCAACCTATCCTTCATAAGGTGGTCGGCCTACACTCCCAAAACACTTCACTGGGTAAAACTAACGCTCGTTCAAACTGAGATCAATAGGCCTAGCACCCAGAAGATCAACAGGCCTAGCACCTAGAAGATCACAGGCCTAGCACCCAGAGGACCAACGGGCCTAGCACCCAAGCTCTAAAGGGTCATCGAGCCTAGCACCTAAGTCTCATAGACCAATCAAGACTTAGCGTTTTCTCGAAGGTCTCATATACCAATCCAGAGAAGACAACGAAAAGACCCACGATCTCATGATAATGGGAAGGTGGACACGTATCTCCACTCCCAATGATCGTGTACCAAACCATGATCCCACTCTTACTGATCATGCAACAGGCCCTAGATATTATAAATAAAGGACCTAAGGCTTCGTTTCAAGGGATGTTTTTTTTTCTGGACTTTTTGGATTGATATTTCAGACGAACTTGTGACGAGTGAAATCCAAGTTTATCTTTGTAATTGTTTATCGAGTGATTCAATTATAAAGACTGAATGGATTAGGATATTATTGTTCAAAAGAACAGGGCTGAACCACTATAAATTCTTGTGTGTTTTGTTTAGATATTTGTACTTTGTCGTATATTGTATTCATTCTGTTCAAAAGGTGTCGTATACTTTACATACGACCGTTGGCCAATTTCACAAGTCAACATACTCATTTAGCGAGTTTTGGACTATTTAAAATACACAGTGTAACGGTCCCTGAGTAGTAGGGCATTACAACTTGTTACAGGTTCATGAAAACAAGCTGGGCATGTACACTCGTCACTAAAGACAAGCTCCACTCAGGGTATGGTGACTATTTGTGTGGGTATGTGATTAACTGCTTAAATAAGATATAAATGCTTTACCTGCATGCCTTATTAGGAAGCATGATATATTCTGATAGGGCCTGGTCCTTGACTATTGATATGATTATGTGATTACCTGCTCAGTTGATATATGAATGTGTTATCTGGATGCTGAAGTTAAGAGCATGATATTTTGTTGGAAAGAACAGGGGTTATTGATTTATGCATGAATGTTATCGGCATGTATTTTAGTACCGCAGTGGTATGTGAATGTGGTGCTATGTGATTTTTCCAATGGAGAAGGCTTTTGAATGTGCTCATCATGCTTAATGGGTCAAGTTATTGACTGCAGACTAAATCATAGGTTATGTACCCAAGGTAGTTAATGGGACTCGATGATGTTTTTACTGAGGCTGGGAATTACAGCCAGGGCCTGAGCCCTCTGCCAGCCCTTCATAATTGTCAGGAAGTGTTTACAGATATGCAATTAAGATTGCAAAGGCAAGAGAAAGAGATCAGGTATTTAAAATAGCACGTTCTATCAGGGACCACCTTTTCCTTGATTATGCCAGGAGTGGCACCAGTTTTGGCTCAGGCTAGGGTTGAGAACAGATGGGAATTTCTATGTGAAAGATTTCAGGAATATTACCCTCGAATTTTTGAGGGAGGCATAGATCCATTCAGAGCTGAATAATGGATGGCCATGATCAATTCCATCATCAGCAATATGAGGGTGTTGAGTCACGATAGGGTGATCTGTGCTATATATGTGTTGCGGGAAGATGCCTGGACTTTGTGGGAAGTGGTATTCCAGGCACAAAATACAGCTACGATGAATTGGGAAGAATTTAGGCAGTTTTTTAATGAGAGATATTACTATGATGCAGTTAAGACTACAAAGACACATGAATTTCTAAACCTGGTTCAGGGAAATACAACAGTAACAGAGTATGTTAACAAATTTGATGGGTTGACCAAGTTTGCTTTTGATATGGTACCCACGGTTGTGGCTCGAAAAAATTGATTTATCCAGGGATTGAATTCCAGAATAGCTCAGGGCGTTAGAATCGCCCCAATACATGAGATCTCCACCTATGCTCAGGTGGTAGGGAGGGCCCTTGTTGTTGAGGACACATGAAATGAGATTTGGAGGGAGAATGTCGGAGAGCACGGAGCTCAGGAAGTGATACCTTCGTTTATTGGGCCAGGCAGGGGCAGAGGCCCTAGTGATCACAAAGGAAAAGTTATCAATGTATTCGGTACCTCTGGACTAGAAAAGGGGTTCTGAAGTGTTCATATAGGCCATTAGGGCGAGGACGAGGATCGGAAACTCTACCCGTAATGTACTCAGTGCAGGAGGTGCCATCTAGGGGAATGCCAAGCAAAGACATATTTCTTATGTGGCATGGTTGGGTACCTCAAGAGAGATTTCCCATGGCTAAGGAAGGATGAAGGGGGCGGATAGCTTGACTCTAGCTTGAGTGTTCACTCTGACGCAGTCAGATTCAGAGACTGGGACTGACGTTGGTCCCTCAGTGGTGACAGGTAAGCTTTTGAGCTCTAATTCTCGTATTGTGTTGATTGGTTCTGGTGCCATGTTGTTCTTTATTTTGTTGCTTTTGGTAGAGGCACAAACTTGGTATGTGGATTATGTGGTTACGATGTAATGAGAATTTGGTAGCCTATTGGTAATTTTAAGAGATGGGTTAGATTATTATGGGAATAGACTCATCAGTTGATGTGACAAAGTTGGTTATGACCGACTTTGATATGATCTTAGTTATGGATTGGTTAGCCAAGTATGGGCAATGATAGGTTGTAGGAAAAAGATGGTAACTCTTGGGCTTGAGGTTGACAAACCCTTATATTTGTTGGCACTGTGCATGGACCCCATATACTTATGACATCTGTACTTAGAGCTAGAGATCTATTGTAGGAGGGATGCATAGAATTCTTAGCTAGTGTGGTGGATTCCACTCAGGTCGTGCCAATAGGACAAGGACAGACTAGATTACTCTGTGAGTTTCTGGATGTGTTTCTATGAGATTTTTCAGGGTTACCTTTACACAAAGAGATAGATTTGTGATTATGTTGGTGCCAGGGTCAGAATCAGTGTCGAGGGCACCATATTGAACAACTCTAGAAGATCTGTAGGAACTAAAGGTTCAGTTACAGGGTAAGATGATATTCTCCATGAAAGATCTTCAATTTGGTTATTACCACCTGAGGATCAGGGAGAAAGATATGCAGAAGACTGTTTTTCGTACTAGTTATGGGTATTATGAGTTTTAGTCATGTCTTCTGGATTATTTAATGCCCCTATAGCATTTATGGATAGATGAACAGGGTGTTCAAAGATTATCGAATTGGTTTGTGATTTTCTTTATTGACGATATTATGGTATACTCTCAGTTAGAGATTGGCCAAGGCCAAGGAATGCCTCTGAGGTCAGGAGTTTCCTTGGATTAGTAGGGTATTATATGTGTTTTGTGGAAGAGTTCTCAAGGATTGTTACCTCATTGACAGAAAAGGTGATTGCCTATGCATCATGTTAGTTGAAAAATATGACCAGAACTAGAGTAGAGTTACTGGTGGGCCAGCTGGCCAACATTACGCTTGAGTTTACTCTTTTAGAAAGGATCAAAGGAAAACAGTTGAGTGACCCACAGATGGGAAGGATTGGGGGGATGTCTTAGCTGGAATAGTTAAGGACTACGCATTACCAGGTAGATGTTTATTGAGGTATAAGGATCGGACTTGGGATCCAATTGACACTGGGATCAGATGGAAGATTCCGGACGAATCTCATACAACCCCTTATTCTCTACATCCAGACACCATGAAGATGGACTAGGATATGAAAGCTTTATATTGGTGGCCTGGGATGAAGAGGGAATGTGATTGAGTATGTGGCAAAGTGTGTGACCTATTAGCAGGTCAAGGCAGAGTATCAAAAACCAGTAAGGCTATTATAGCCTTTGAGTATTCCATAGTGGAAGTAAGAGGACATCACGATGGATTTTGTGGTGGGATTGCCCAGGATAGTGAGCTAGTATGATTCAGTTCAGGTTATTATGGATTGGTACTTGAAGTCAGTTCAATTTTTACCAGTGAGAATGAATAATACAATCGACCAGTATGTAGATCTCTATTTGAGAGAGATAGTACACCTTCATGGGACTTCGAGGTCTATCATGTTGGATAGGGACCCTATCTTTACTTCCAAGTTTTGGGGAAGGTTACAGAATGTGATGAGTATATAGCTGGAGTTCAATACAACTTATTATCCTTAGGCTGATGGTAAATCAGATAGGATTATCAAGATATTAGAGAAAATGCTGAGAGCATGTGTATTGGACTTTGAAGGGTCCTAGAATGAATATTTGCCTCTAATAGAGTCTTTCTATAATGATAGCTACCAATTGATTATTGGAGTGGCACCTTATGAGATGTTGTATAGTATGAAGTGTAAATTGCCCATTCACTGGGATGAGATGGGTGAGACGAAATATTTGGGTTATGTTAATTTGAAATGTAGGAATGTGGAGTTCCTAGTGGAAGATTATGTCTTCCTTAGGGTATCACCATGGTTAGGGTGAGGAGAAAAGGACAAGTTAAGCCCTAGATTTGTAGGGCCGTTTGAGATCCTAGAGAGGATTGGTTAGGTGGCCTATAAATTAGCCTTACCATCTGCACTGTTGGGCGTACACAATGTATTTCATATTTTCATGTTGAGGAAACATGTATTAGATGATACTCACGTGTTGAGTTATGAGGATCTGGAGCTGGATCCAGAATTATCCTATGAGGAATAGGCAGTTCAGATTTTAACAAGAAGAACAAGGTTATAAGGAACAAAACTATACCTTTGGTTAAGGTATTATGCAGAAACAGTAAGGTCAAGGGAGCGACGTGGGAACTGGAGTTAGATATGCAGGATCTATATCCTGAGCTGTTCAGGTAAAATTTTGAGGACGAAATTCCTGTAAGGAGGGGACAGTTGTAACGTCCTAAATTACCTAATAGGTCTTACGCCTTGATTAGGCGGCCATGATGGCAAATTATGGAAATGATGTGATATATATGTAACTCATTATATGATTATGTGAGTTATATTATAATATGACTTGATATGCATGTTTAGGTGTATTAAATATGCATGTGGGCCCATTTCTGATTAAAAGGGCAATTTTCGTATTTTGGCCCATTATGGGTATATTTGGCATATATGTGATATATGTGTGGGACCACATCATTATATGGATATATTTGGGTTACCCGGCACGAGACAATCCTAGGGAGCAAGCTAGTGGAAAAGTCGCAATGGGACCCATACTTGACTCGGTGTGAGTCAAGGAGTATATTGGGTATTTAGGACATTACCAGGTTATCGGGTAATGGGAATAAATATTTGATGATACATTTATAGTTAGTGAGATTAGGAGGGAATTCTGGGGATTTTGACTCTTTTACCCCCGGGGACATTTTTGGGGCACCCCGAGCATTGCGATTTTCTTAAGGTTACTTAAGCTCGAAGTAACCTGACAGAAGAGAAGAACGTTTAGTTTTCTCTCTTTCTCTCTCATTCTCTTTTTGACGTTCGTTAGCGTTTTTGAAGGAAAATTGAGTTTTAGGACTCTGATTCAAGCAAGGTTAGAGTCATAACAATTCTAGGGAAGATTAGAAGCTTGATAGCCGGAGGATTTAGCCGAGAACCGACTTAATTGGAGGTAATCTAAGCTTTAAATTTTAAGTTTTTGAGCTTTTAAGCTTTGATTGGGTTTTACATTTTGATGAGTTTTTTAATGGGTTGAAACTTGGGTTTGGTTGATTTGGGCTGCAGAGTTGATTGGGAACTTTGTTTTTGGGATTTGGATATGTTTGGATAGGTTTATGGAGGGTTTTTATGTGGGAAAAATGGAGAAAATGGCTGAGTTATAGGTTAGGTTGTGGCCTTATTCTTAGGCGCCGCAGCTCAAGCATGCCGAAGGAGAAGGTGCTAGCTGTTGGGCTATTTGGGCCGCAGCACGAGTTGCAGCCAGAGAGGGTATTAAGCCTCTAACTTGAGCGGGCCGCAGCTCAAGTGTTTGGGGCCGCAGCTCAAAATAGAAAAAATGGCCAAAATGGGTTTTTAGTGAAGGGAACTCAAACCTATTACCCGGTTAGTAGGATTCGATGTCTCGGAGGCTAGGACTCGGTCCAGAAGCCTGTGTTTACTCGTTATTGATGGGATTCTGTAATATGGTTGTGACTAGGTTATTGCTAAGGGCTCAAAATCAGGATCACGCTCAAGGGTCATTCATTGGTAACCTGTACTTGGACCAAAGTTAAGAAAACTGCACCCGGTATGTGATACATGTGATTATGGCTTGGCCCAAATTGTTGAACAAGAACATGAATAGGGCATGAACGCCTGGGAATGTGCATGATCATGATTATTCTTGTGATTATTGATTAAGCATGTTGAATGCTTTGTACTTGGATATTTGATATATGATATATGCTGGTCTACATTATCTAATTGTGAAAGGCTTAACTTATTAGTCAAGGACGACAATAGCGTCGAGCGCTGGTAAAAAAGCAATGACTTATTAGTCAAGGTTGACAATAGTGCTAAGTGCTGGTCGAAAAGCATTGACATATTAGTCAATGGCAGAAATAGCGCGTTGAGCGCTGATCGTTTTGGTTAAGTTAACCAGGAGCGCATCATACGCTTGTTCGACCCAATGGTCGTGGAAAACTCAACGCCAGGTACGCTGAGCCAGCTCCAAGGCTGGTTATACAAAGGATGGGGCAATGGGCCCCAGGGTGACTTATTAGTCCCATATCCTAGAGCTTGGTCCCATCATTGACATATTAGTCAAGGACGGCCTTAGCACGCTAAGTGCTGGTCGTAAAGCATTGGCTTATTAGTCAAGGACGGCCTTAGCACATTGAGTGTTGGTTGTGAAGCATTGACTTATTAGTCAAGGATGGCCAATTGACTTATTTGTCTAGGATAGCCTTAGCACGTTGACTGCTGGTCGTAAAGCATTGAATTATTAGTCAATGACTACCTTAGCACGTTGAGTGTTGGTAATAAAGCATTGACTTACTATTCAAGGATGGCCTTAGCATATTGAGTGCTGGTCGAAAAGCATTGATTTGTGAGTCAAGGACGCAATAGTGTGCTGAGCATTGGTCGATATGGTTCTGCCTAATTAGGAGCGTAACATATGCTTGACCGACCTATGAGTCATGGAAAACTGGGCCAGCTCCAAGGCTGGTTATACAGAGGACAGGGCAAAGGGCCCCGGGGTGACTCATTAG
Organism: Humulus lupulus; assembly: GCF_963169125.1. NCBI lineage: Eukaryota > Viridiplantae > Streptophyta > Magnoliopsida > Rosales > Cannabaceae > Humulus > Humulus lupulus. The sequence goes on from NC_084796.1 coordinate 113,081,648, forward strand.
TCTCATGTCCTAGGACATTGAGCCAGTATGATTTATCAATCATGTATTTTGGGCATTGGACCCTGATATGATTCATTGATCGTTTATCTTGGGCTATTGGCCCATATGATGTTGTAGTCATTTATATGAATGGTATGCATGCATGAGTAGGGTTTTTACTGCTAGGCATGCTTACTATGATTTGGATATATGTTATTAACTGCTTATGAGCATGTTTAAGTTTTTTTGTTGAGCCTTGGCTCACGGGTGCTATATGGTGCAAGTAAGGGAAAAGAAAGCTGGACCATCCTTGAGTTGGAGAGCTTAGGTGACGATGTGTACATATACGGTTGCTCGACCACCACGGCCGAGGGCTTAAAGAGGAACTAAGGTCAAACCTTATTTTGCTGCTTAGGTCGGCAGGTTGTAACTTTTTCATTGTAATTAACCTTTAAAATATATTTTGGGATCACATGTATGAAGTAAAAGTTTTTATGAAACGATAGTACCTTTGACCGAAATTGTTAACCCTAAACAATTAATCACGTTTAGTTATATGGTTATGGAAAAATGACTCGTGTAGCAAGTTTAGCACTATTTAAACACACATAGTGTAACAGTCCCTAAGTAGTAGGGCATTACACACGTGGTGGGTCATCTCAAGAAAGAGTGCCCGCAATTGGAGAAGGAGGAACCGAGGGAAGACAACAATTCAGTTTTGGTTTGAGTGGTTACTTTGATATAGACAGAGACTGAGGCTAGTCCTTCTGTGGCGACAGGTCAGATTTCTAGCACTGACCCTTCTATACAATATGAATTTACTTTGGCCTTAGGCATGCAGTGGTTTATTTTGTAAGGTTATAAATGAACTGGGTTGATTTTGGGTTACGTATATTGTGGAAAATGGGGCATTGTTGCCTAGTGGGAATCTGTAGCCTCTAAAAGTGGAATTAGACCATTATCAGTATGGGTGAATGATTGGGAGTGGTTTGCGAACCTGATGTAGTTAGTAGTGAAAGAGTTTTACGTGTTATTGGGTACAAATTGATGGGCCAAGTGGGAATGCCCTTAGGCTACAAGAGAAAAATGGTGATTTTTTAGTTTGAAGGAGGAAACCTACTTATGATTGTGGGTACTGTGAACCGGCCTCACAATCTAATGACTTTGATATTGAAGGTTAGAGATCTATTCCAAGGAGGATTCATGTAATCCTTAGCTAATGTGGTGGATACCACAAGGGTTATACAAGATAGATCAAAGGGTCTACCGGACTACCATCACATCGAGAGATTGAGGCAGTTACTGAACTGACAACAAGGATAGAATCGGTATTCAAGACATCGTAAAGAGTGGCACCAATAGAGTGGGAGGAATCAAAGGTTCACTTGAAGGAGTTACTCGACTTTTGGTTGATTTGACCGAGCTTCTCACAACGACATTCGTCAACATCATATGGTAAGAAGAAGGTTAAGTTAGTGAGAATGTGTATCGAATACAGATAGCTGGATAAGGTAATTATCAAGAATAATATCCACTGCCAAGGATTGATGAATTGCTTGATCGGTTGCAAGGTAAAACAGTGCGCCTAAGGATTGATCTTCAATCTGGTTATTACCAGCTGAGGATCAAGGAAGGAGACATTTCAAGAATTACCTCTCGCACTAAGTACGGATGTTGTGGAGTCTCTGTGAAGTCTTTTTAACTGCTCAATACTCCAGCGGCCTGCATGAATTTGACAAATAGAGAGTTCAAGGATTATTAGGACAATTCGCATTTGAATTTATCGGGAATGTTATGGCCTACTTCCAATCAGAGACAGAACACGAGCGACATCTTTTTTTGATATTACTAAGGCTAAGAAGACATAAATTACAGGTAAGATTCTGAAATGTAATGCCCCGGCTAATTCTAAACCTCAAACCATTAAAAACTGCTAAACATAACTACTATTTTGGAATACATACATACATAAAATATTAGAACATTATTAAAAATCCAAAATACAGTACGAAATACAAAATAAGGTATGGGTACCCATTGTTTAGTCATAAAACATAAAAACATAAACTTTAATCAATCGTTTAAATACTAAGTGCGAAAATACATAAAACATAAATTAAAAGACTTTAAAAAACGTCATCCTCGATCTTCCTGTAGTCCATTCAATCCATCCATCCCCAATACACATGTCAAGCTGCCACGAATCTGTCCCGCCTTCCAAGTTCATTTTCCTGCACCATCTAAAATAAAAGGAATGAGGCTAATGCCCAGCAAGGAAAATCTACTAAAATCATATATCATAAATCATAAGACTAGATCATAAAACATATACTATAAAATATATGACGTAAAAACGTATATCATATAGGACTACAATATTAATGGCCATTAACTCATTACCGTAGCATGTGATAAAACCATCTAGGTCCTCAGTCTATTAATCGAGGTAGGTTAGATCACAAAATAGTATATGATAACCCATGTAGGTCATACGTCTACTAATCGAGGTAGGGTAAATCATAACTCTAATCCACGTTAATGATAAAAAAACTCTTGGGGTTTGCTATCTAAGCAACTATAAGCCCCAAGTGACTACAAAACATATTTATGCATATATACATAGCACATATCATAGCATATAAACATATCATAACACATCATATAAACACATATAATCTAACCTATTTTCCTTACCAAAAACTAGGATATTGGAGACAAGAACGGGATTGGAACACTCCTAAAACCAACAGTAAAAACCATGAGTTTCTAAAAAAAAAAAAGAGATGAAAAAGATAACGAAACCATTAAGATAGAAACTTACCAAAAAACCTTAAGTTTCAAGGAACTTAAACACCTAACCAAAAGCCAAAATAATGAGTTAGGATCATAAAGAAAAATGGAAGAAAATAAAAGAACTACGATGGATTAAACTTAAGGATAAGAATACCTTGGATGATCTAGAACTCCGATCTACACCTCGATACCAAAAAGTCACCCTATCTTACTTCCCAAGTGTTTAGAAAAGCTTAGATTTGAAAAGCTTTTAATCCCAAACCCAAGTGTTTTCTCTCTATTGTAATCTTAGCAGCTTGGAGGCTCTAAAGAATGCTTGAATGCGAGTGAAATGGCTGAGTACTAGGTCTTATTTATAGATTTCAAGGAGTGAAACTAACCCTTTTTTAAAATGAATAATAATTGAAAATATTTGAATTTTAGTTTCAACAGATGCCCAGAACTCGGTCAAAAATGTTCAAGAGCAAGTCGAAGTGGTTGGGGGCTGTTTCTAATTTAAATCCACAAAGATTCAAAAATGGCTCCAGGAGCCAATATATCGCCTACCTTAGGTGATATATCGCCCCTACCTATGCCCCGAGCTTCCGTGGTTTCGTTTGTGCAAAATCAACGTGTTTTCCGTATCTTTCGTAGGCGATATATCAGCCCTTATAGCTGCGATATATCGGCATACGTTGATATATCAAACATGTTTTTGCACTCTTTCAACATATTTTGAATTTGTTTAAACAACTTTGACTGAGTAAAACGTGATCCTAAGAGCTGCTGGAAGGTTCTAGAGCTTCTAGATTCATTCATTATTAAATTATTCATCTAAATTCCTTAAATCCTTAAATAAACATGCTTGGGACAAGTGTCACGTTCTTATTAATTCTATCTAAACCTTAGGTTATAATACATAATATTCCTAGGACCAGCTATATTAATCAAACCTTATGTTATAATTAATATTTCTAAACTATAGGTGTTTCTATGAGTTTCCAACTAAATCCCGACTTGAACCAATAACCATGAAAACTAAAATACTAGTACTACTACTACTATAGGTGTTTCTATGAGTTTCCAACTAAATCCCGGCTTGAACCAATAACCATGAAAACTAAAATAATAATACTACTACTACTGCTACTGCTACTACTACTACTATTGCTGCTACTGATGCCCCACCGCCGCCGCTGCTGCTGCTACTACTGCTACTGCTACTACTACTATCTAACTAAGTAAAATTCTGGACACTACAATTCTCTCCTACTTAAAAGAATTTTGTCCCCAAAATTTACTTACCAAACAATTCTGGATACCATGTTAAGATGTCTTCCTCCAACTCCCACGTTGCCTCCCGTTCTGAACTATTACTCCATAGGACCTTGACTATTGGAATTCTCTTACACCGTAATTCCTTCATCCCGTTCTCTAGGATGCTAACTGGTCGTTCATCATAACTCAAGTATTTCTGGAGTGCTATCGTATCATACTTGAGGACGTGAGATGGGTATGACACGTATCTATGTAGCATCGAGATGTGAAACACATTGTGGCTATCTGCTAGAGTTGGTGGTACTAATCTATATGCAACTGTTCCCATGTTGTCCAATTTCTCTAAAGGACCTATAAACTGGGGACTAAGTTTGCCTTTCTTCCCAAACTGCTTCACTCCTTTCATAAAAGATATCTTTAAGAAGACTTGATCTCTGACTTTGAATTCCACATCTCGCCGCTTGGCATCCGCATAACTTTTCTGTCGGCTTTAAGCAACGAGCATATGCTTTCTAATCAGTGTCATTGCATCCTGAGCCTCTCTAACAACTTCGGGTCCAAGAAGTTGTCTTTCTCCTACCTCGTCCCAATGTAACAGCGATCAACACTTCCTTCCATATAGTAACTCATATGTTGCCATACTGATCGTTGACAGTAGCTATTGTTGTAGGAGAACTCTATCAGTGGCAAATACTTACTCCACGATCCTCCAAAGTCTAGTACACAAGCCCACAAGATATCTTCTAAAATATGTATGGTACACTCGGACTGACTGTCGGTTTGAGGATGAAATGTCATACTAAGCCTTAACTTGGTACCCATGACTTGCTGCAAGCTTCCCCAAAATCTCAATGTAAGCATCGATCCTCTATCTGATACTATGGTCTTAGGGATTCCATGCAGTCGTATAATTTCTCGAACATAAATGTCTGCGTATTGGTCTGCAGTGTACATAGTCTTGACAGGCAGGAAGTGAGTTGACTTGGTTAGTCTATCTACCACTACCCAAGCCGAGTCGTGCTACTTATTTTTCATGGTATTCCTGTCACGAAGTCCATGGCTATGTCTTCCCACTTCCATTATGGAATACTAAGCAGTTGCAATAAGCCTGCGGGTCGTTGATGTTCTGCTTTTACTTGCTGGCATATAAGAATTCAGACACATATTCTACTACATCTTTCTTCATTACCAGGCTCTAATATAGTGCCTTATGGTCATGAGACATCTTGGTCGACCCCAGGTGAACTGAGTATGGGGTAGTGTGTGCCTCTTCTAAAATCTTCATCTTAATTCCATGGTCATTTGGCACACATACCCGACCCTGATATCTCAAGAACCCCTGTCCTGATATAGAGAAATATGTGGCCTTGCCTTCTTTGACTGTATCCATATGTGTTACTAATGTGTCATCAAGCCCTTGCTTGATCCGTATATCTTCTAATATATTTGATTGGATTAACAAGTTAGCCAGTTGACCAATGACTACTTCTATTCCGGCATTGATCAGCTCTTGCTGTAGCAGCTTTCCTATTCCAGATAATGCTGCTAGATTTATGTAACTCTTCTAACTTAGAGCATCTGCAACTACATTTGCTTTTCCTGGGTGGTATAGCATTTCACAGTCATAATCCTTTACTAGTTCTAACCACCTGCGCTGCCTCATATTGAGCTCGTTCTGTGTGAAGAAATACTTTAAGCACTTATGGTCCGTATAAATCTCACACTATTCTCCATAAAGATAGTGGTGCCAGATTTTCAATGCGAAGACCACCACTACCAACTCCATATCGTGCGTTGGATAGCGTTGCTCATATTCATTTAGCTTCCTTGAGGCGTAGGCTATCACTTTGTCATTTTTCATCAGCACACAACCCAAACCTTGCTTCGACGCATCATAATTACTACAAACTTGTTGTTGGGTGTCGTTACACAAAGTACTGGTGCTGAGCATAGCTTATCCTTGAGCAACTGGAAGCTCTCTTCACATCTATCTGTCCAGTTGAATTTTTTTTGTTTCTAGGTCAAGTTGGTAAGCGAATTGGCTATCTTAGAAAAACCTTCTACAAATCTCTGATAATAGCCTACTAGCCCGAGAAAACTTCTAACTTCTGATTCATTCTTAGGTCCTGGCCAATCCTTCACAGCCTCTACCTTAGCTGGGTCTACTATGACTCCGTCTTTGGATACTATATGGCTGAGGAACACTACTTGCGATAGCCAAAATTCACACCTCTTGAACTTGGCGTAAAGTTGATGCTCCTTCAGTCGGAGCATTGGTAAGACCAAAATACATAACTAGAAACTTGTAATGTCCATATCGAGTTCTAAAAGCTGTCTTTGGTATATCCTCTTCCCGTACCTTGAGCTGGTGATAACCGGACCGTAGATCAATCTTAGAAAACACGGTCGCTCCTCGGAGTTGATCAAATAAGTCATCGATTCGGGGTAGCAGGTACTTGTTCTTAATCGTCACCTTGTTCAGCTCATGGTAATCTATACACATCTGCATGCTTCCATCCTTCTTCACAAATAGAACCGGTGCTCCCCATGGCGAATGGCTTGGTCTAGTGAAACCCAAGTTTAAGAGTTCTTGCAACTGTGTCTTTAGCTCCTTGAGTTCATTTGGTGCCATCCGGTATGGTGCCTTTGAGAGAGGCTCAGTTCCCGGTACTAGTTCGATTGTGAAGTCAATTTCCCAAGTTGACGGCAACCCTGGTAAGTCGTCAGGAAATATTTTTGGAAATTCCTTTATAATGCGGACATCTCCAACCTTTAGTGGTGTTTCCTTTGCCACATCCGTGACGCTTGCTAAGAATGTGTGACAACCTTTCTCTATCATCCTTTGAGCTTTGAGAGATGAGATAAGTGGTGTCTGTAGTCTTGAAACCTTTCCCATAAAACATAGTTTCTGGCCGTCAGGAGTTTCGAACGTCACTTGCTTATGTCTATAGTCGATTGGTGCGCCATGCCTTGCTAGTCAATCCAATCCTAGTATTACGTCGAAGTCTTTGATTTCTAGCTCTATCAGGTCTCCTTCTAGTTATGTGCCCTCGATTTTGATCGGTACACCTCGTATTATTCGTGATGATAGGACTACTTTGCCCGAAGGAAATTCTGTCACAAACCTAGTTCTAAATCTTTCACAAGGTTTTTCTAATTTCTTTATCATTCCTAACGAGATATACGAGTGTGTTGCTCCCGAATCAAATAATACTGAACATATACTATTGAGGATAGAAATCTAACCTGTGACCACTTTGTTACTAGCTTCGGCTTCTCCCTGGGTTAAGGCAAAGACTTTGGCTGGAACCATCTTGTTCTCCCTTTTTTCTTCTTGTTTGAGTTGTGGACCTTCCTTCTTCCGATGACCTTCCTAGCCACAATTGTAACAACCTTTGGTGTTCGCACAACACTCCCCAGGATGTCTTTTATGGCATTTGGAGCATTGCGGGTATTCTACACAACCCGACCTATTATTTCCATTGCTATTCCATGATCTTTTGTCACCATCGGCCTACTTACTATCAGGACGATTCCTCTTCTGGCCATTATTGTTGTGTTGGTGGTTCCGACCATTCTATGTCTTATTCTCCTACTTATGTTCAGACTTGTTGGCCTCCTCCTTTCTAACATTTTCCTGAAGCCTTTCCACTTCTATAGTCGTTTCTAAAGCATCGGCGTAAGAAGTGGTTCCAAGATTTTCTAGCTTAACTCCTAGCTCAATCTTTGGTCTGAGTCCCCTCGTGAACTTGGTGACCCTCAAGAAATTAGTTGGGACCAACTCTGGTGCGAACTTTGCTAGTCGATCGATCTGTCGAGCGTACTCGACTACCATTAAGTTGCCCTGCTTTAGACTGGTGAACTCTTCTACCCTTGTAGTGATGATTGTCGAGTTGTAGTACTACTTGTGAAAGAGCTCCACAAATCTAGTCCATGTCATGGTGGCGACGTCTTGAGTTTGCTGTACTAAATCCCACCAGATTCTGGTATCCTTCTTCAGAAGAGATGAAATGCAAGATATGCAATCCACGTTGCCGAGATTCATGTGTGCAAGTATTGGCTCTACATTCCTGAGCCATTATTCCACCTTGAAAGGGTCGGTTGTCCCTTCAAAGTTTGGAGTGTCCTGCTTATGGAAACGCTCATAGACTGGCTCTATGTACTGAGCTGGATAAGGTGCATAGTTTTCCATCGGCCATCCCCCATGTAACGCCCTGGATAACCAAGACCGTTACACTGTGTGTTTAAAATAGTGCAAGACTTGCTAACCAAGTCATTCAGACAAAGTGTAAACTCTATACCATTATCAGAGAAGGAATAAAAAAGATTTTGGGTTACAAATGGGCTATTTTCATTAAAAATGACGATTTAATACATGGAGACTCGAAATAGGGTTTAGATGTCTTAATTACAACAAATTCTAGAAGTTACAAATAGTTCAAGCCACTCTAATGGCAAAATATACATTTTAGGTTTCCGTCCTGTACAATATGTCGACCGTGGCGGCCGAGCAGCTGACAATGTACACCTCGCCCCCAGAGCTCTCCAACTCATGGTTGATTCAGCCTACCCTTGCCTTTACCTGCACCACGTAGCACCCGTGAGCCAGGGCCCAGCAAGAAAGCATAATAACATAGCAAGATTAACATCAATAATCAAATATTCCACAGTGCATAATCAGAAATTCATCAGTTCATAACACTTATCCACGTATTGATAACAATTGTCATCCAGACAGTCAATCAACTATATTCATAGCACAATATTCACGTTCGTAACTAATAGATTGTCATATCCATCAAATAACATTCAGGGTTGGCGCCCTTAGTCGCACCCTCTATTTAACACACTGTCTTCGGCTCAATAGGGCCGCCCCCAGTGTAATACTCACTGACTCCAGCTAGCTTAACCGAGCCCAGTGATAAATAAGCTGCCTCAGCTCCCAGTGCCTGAGCCGCGCCCCAGTGCGCAAATAATGATTCCGACACCCTTAGGCCGGTAATCGCATGTCCCATGGCGTAATAACACCATCTCATGACATGATATACAAATATTGGGAACTCTTAGTCCCATCGTGACCACATGGTTAATCACATTTACATAATAATACATACAAACATAGGGAACACTTAGTCCCAACCTAACCACATACTCAGGTGCAGCTTTCTTACCTGTATCCCGAGCTTCCGATGCCCCAACGCCGCGAGCACGGTCCTCTATCCCGAGCCTCACCAAAGACCTAATCACAACACAAACAAAACATCCTTTATCACTAACCAATCCAAAACTACTTCCCGGAACCAATCCCACGCTCTCGGAATGCCCCAAATCCCTAAAACAATGCACCGGATATATTCCCCGAACCCCCGGAGCAAAGGCTCAAAATTGCGAATTCCAACATCCTGAAATTGGCCTAGCACCGCGGCGCAGCCCTGTAGGGCCGTGGCGCCCAGCAAGTTTGAGCCGCGGCGCCCAGCAAGTCAGAAACCCCATCATGCCCAGAAACAACCTTGCGCCGCGGCGCTCCATCGCGAGCCCAGAATTCTGGGTTTTTCCCCTGCGTTTTCCCGAACCCATAACACTCCAAATCACCCCAAACTTATAACTAAGCCTCAAAATCAATTCAGAACCCCAAATGAACCCCTTTTAACAACCTATAAACATCACAAACAACCCCAATCACACAAACACACCCCAAAATCCTATCTTGAGTTTCAAACTCCTAAAACTTTAACCATGGCTTCCAAAACTACAAATCATGCTTCAAAAGTCTTAAGCCACACCAATTACGAAATTAAACATGCTAAAGATTCTTACCTCAATCAAACTCAGCTTGAACTCCTCCCAATTCCAGCTCCCAACCTCTTTGCTCTTGATTACCCTAATTGAATTTCAAAGTAAAACCAGCCATATTCCCTTTGAGTTCTCTCACTTAATCTCTGAAAATTCAGACTTAAATTCAACTTAAACAGAGCACAATTCTTACCTTTGAGAAGTCCTAGCTTAAACCTGGTTTTGATTGCCTCAAACTCCCTTTGAGTCTCCTCCTAGGTCCCAAGTTCAGCCCCTTCTTCATTTCCCTTTCCTTTCTAGCCCTTTCTTTCAATTTCAGCATAAACCAAAATATCACAAAGTATAATACGTATTCCCTTTTCCTACAGCTGAAGTAATCCTAATCCTTGCCTAATGACCATTTTACCCTTCCATCTAACTCCCATTCCAACTAAACCTCAAGGCCCTTCTTGTCATTCCTACCTCCTTACAATTCTACCACTTCTTTAACCAATCTTGTTACTCTCTATGGTTACTAGCAGTTATACAAGTTACCAAATTACCAGTTACCATTATCTCACAAGAGCTAACTTACAAAATTCCCAAAATACCCCTAGGCTCCTCCCGAGCCGGGTATGAAATCCCGTTGTGACTTTTGAGTTATCTAGCTCTCTAGGACCGTCTCGGCACGTGCATCGCACTAATATCACCACACCCACGTGGTACAAATCACATCACATAATTATCACACGTATGCCCTCAACGGGCTAGAATTATCACATACCATAGTACACATAATCATGCATCTCAAATACTCAAATAGTCATATAACATGCTTAAAATCATAATCCTGCGTCTTAATCATTAAATTCACGCATACTTCCCATTATGCCCTCCAGGCACGCTAATCAAGGCCCTTAAGCCTTATTAGCAAATTTGGGTTGTTACACCCCATATGGACCTACTTGCTAGGGAGCTTGAGCCGCTGGATGAGGCTACGGTTGTGGCTGAGACTAAGGCTGAGTCTGAGGCTGCGAGTGAGTCTGTTGTTGTTGTTGCTGTAGCAATTCTTCCACTTGTTGATGTAGCCTGACAATCTCAGCGGTGTTGTCAATCGGAGGCAGTGCATTTTTGTTGGCAGTAGCATTGGTAGCACGCGTTCCCCTTCTTTGCACTAGAGGGGTTTCGTTAGTCTCATTGGTGGCGCTAGAGGCATTGCTGGCTGTGTGTGCAGACCTTCTTAGCGACATCTTCAGCAAAGTTCTAACAGCGAGAAAAACATGTTAGAACTTACCCTAATAGGTTCTAAGGCAAAAATTAGTCTAAGAAAACATAACTCGGACCTATAAGTTATGATTTCTTATGAAAAATTATGTAAGCCTTCTTTATAACTAGGGTGTGTTTCTATACTTAGAAAATTTAGCCATCTTTATTATTTTCTAAGTTTGTTTCTAACCATCCTATATGACTAAATTCTCAAGCTCAAAACTCGTCGTTGTTCCAAAGTTAACCATATCAAGGGAGGACTGGGATCAGTAAAATCATTCCCACTACTATGGGCCCCTAAACTCTCAATACAGAACCCGGTCCATTGATTTGTATCCACCCTTGCTGAACTTAGTCATTATTTATTGAATTTATTACTTATTATGATTGTAAAAAAAGTCAAACTCATACATGTCATTCAAAAATAACAATTTATTCATTTGGAAAACAGGTTTCACTCAGTATAATCATAAATGCAAAAACTAAATAAAAGAAATAAAGAAATAAGTAAACTAAACTAAAAAAAAATAACTAGGGTAAATCTAAAAATCAGGATCTTCAACATCTAACCCTTCATCTGGCATATCATCATCTATTTCTTCATAATCATCATTATCTTGAGCCTCAAAACTACCTCGGGGAATATTCATCAAGATATTATGCTTTTGTTCATTTGTGAATTGAAATTCAAACTTGGAGGAGAACCTTAGTATAAGAAAATAATATCTCATGGCTACCGGTAAATCATCCTCATCATCTATAGTCTCCCATAATTCTTCTAATGTTGAAATTACAGAAGGAAAATCTTTAAAAAGCCTAATTACTAGGAGATATTATTCCATAGCTCTCATCATAATTTGCTTAGTAGTTTGAAGGTGAACTATCCCCTTGTGAAATAGGATCAATCTTTGAGTGATTCTTTCTAACACTCCTATTGTATTCCTTGGCTCTCTAATCATTTTCAATGCCTTAATGGCTCGACTATCTTGATAGGTTAAGGCTCCATCCGTTTTAACTGAAAACATATGGGCTAAAACGTTAGCTATTAACATAAACACTTACATTCGCGGTTAGATCCGGAGCCTGTGTGTGTGTATCAAGGAGAACTTCATGCATATGAACTTTGGGCTTTGATACCAATTATAATGCCTCGACTAATTCTAGACCTCGGACCATTAAAAACTACTAAACATAACTACTATTTTGGAATACATACATAAAATATTAGAACATTATCAAAAATCCAAAATACAGTACGAAATACAAAATAAGGTATGGGTACCCATTGTTTAGTCATAAAACATAAAAACATAAACTTTAATCAATCGTTTAAATACTAAGTGCGAAAATACATAAAACATAAATTAAAAGACTTTAAAAAACGTCATCCTCGATCTTCCTGTAGTCCATTCAATCCATCCATCCCCAATACACATGTCAAGCTGCCACGAATCTGTCCCGCCTTCCAAGTTCATTTTCCTGCACCATCTAAAATAAAAGGAATGAGGCTAATGCCCAGCAAGGAAAATCTACTAAAATCATATATCATAAATCATAAGACTAGATCATAAAACATATACTATAAAATATATGACGTAAAAACGTATATCATATAGGACTACAATATTAATGGCCATTAACTCATTACCGTAGCATGTGATAAAACCATCTAGGTCCTCAGTCTATTAATCGAGGTAGGTTAGATCACAAAATAGTATATGATAACCCATGTAGGTCATACGTCTACTAATCGAGGTAGGGTAAATCATAACTCTAATCCACGTTAATGATAAAAAAACTCTTGGGGTTTGCTATCTAAGCAACTATAAGCCCCAAGTGACTGCAAAACATATTTATGCATATATACATAGCACATATCATAGCATATAAACATATCATAACACATCATATAAACACATATAATCTAACCTATTTTCCTTACCAAAAACTAGGATATTGGAGACAAGAACGGGATTGGAACACTCCTAAAACCAACAGTAAAAACCATGAGTTTCTAAAAAAAAAAAAGAGATGAAAAAGATAACGAAACCATTAAGATAGAAACTTACCAAAAAACCTTAAGTTTCAAGGAACTTAAACACCTAACCAAAAGCCAAAATAATGAGTTAGGATCATAAAGAAAAATGGAAGAAAATAAAAGAACTACGATGGATTAAACTTAAGGATAAGAATACCTTGGATGATCTAGAACTCCGATCTACACCTCGATACCAAAAAGTCACCCTATCTTACTTCCCAAGTGTTTAGAAAAGCTTAGATTTGAAAAGCTTTTAATCCCAAACCCAAGTGTTTTCTCTCTATTGTAATCTTAGCAGCTTGGAGGCTCTAAAGAATGCTTGAATGCGAGTGAAATGGCTGAGTACTAGGTCTTATTTATAGATTTCAAGGAGTGAAACTAACCCTTTTTTAAAATGAATAATAATTGAAAATATTTGAATTTTCGTTTCAACAGATGCCCAGAACTCGGTCAAAAATGTTCAAGAGCAAGTCGAAGTGGTTGGGGGCTGTTTCTAATTTAAATCCACAAAGATTCAAAAATGGCTCCAGGAGCCAATATATCGCCTACCTCTGCCCCAAGCTTCCGTCGTTTCGTTTGTGCGAAGTCGACGTGTTTTCCGTTTCTTTCGTAGGCGATATATCGATCCCTATAGCTGCGATATATCGGCATACGTTGATATATCAAACACATTTTTGCACTCTTTCAACATATTTTGAATTTGTTTAAACAACTTTGACTGAGTAAAACGTGATCCTAATAGTTGCTGGAAGGTTCTAGAGCTTCTAGATTCATCCATTATTAAATTATTCATTTAAAATCCTTAAATCCTTAAATAAACATGCTTGTGACAAGTGTCACGTTCTTATTAATTCTATCTAAACCTTAGGTTATAATACATAATATTTCTAGGACCAGCTAAATTAATCAAACCTTATGTTATAATTAATATTTCTAAACTATAGGTTAAACTTATAAAATATATAACTGTTTCTATCAGTTTCTAACTAAATTCCAACTTGAACCAATAACCACGATAACTAAAATACTACAAGCTATTACTCTACTACTATATCTAACTAAGTAAAATTCTGAGACACTACATGAAAGGATGAGTTCTGATTTCTCTGGGTGATGTTTGGAGCCGCATTATGGGAAACGATGGGATCGTGGATGATTTGGTTAAGATAGAAGCAATAAGGAATTGGCCAAAGGAATGCTTCAGAGGTTAGAGGTTTCTCGAGACTGGCAGAATATCATCGACATTTCATTGAAGAATTTTCGACTATTATTATACCCTTGACTGAAGTAACATGAGAACCTGAGGTTTGTCTGAATTGATTAATGCGAACTAAGTTTCCAAGAGTTGAATAAGGGGTTAATCATCATGCCATGGCATCAGTATAAGTATGTGGTGACCTGATATACAAAGATGATATAGTGGATACTGTCTTTGTTGTTTGAAAATGAGGAGTTCTTAGTGTTTGGTGACGCGGCATGACAGGGACTAGGATGTGCCCGTATGTAGGCTGGGAAGGTGATTGCTTATGCTTCATGGTAGTCAAAAGAATAAGAACATAGATATTCTACAAGGGATTTTGAGTTGGCAGTAATGATAGCTTCCTTTAAGGTGAGGCGACAACACTTATGGGGAAAGAAGTGTGAGACATACACAGGCACAAAAGTTTAAAGAGTTTTGTCACTCATAGGGGTTTGAATATGAGATAAAGACATTGGTGAGAACTGGTGAAGGGTTGACAGTGAAATCATTTATTACCGAGGGAAAAACTAACATGGAGGCTGATGCCTTGAGTTGGAAAGGTATGCCAGGTGTATGATTCGAAACAGATTACAGCAAAGTCAACTGAGGAAACGACTAGGATTGGCATAGAATCTACAATTGATAATTGGCAGATATACCTCTACAAACAATGCAATACAAAAAGAGAATCTTATAGGAGTAGCTAAGAATCCTACTATTTTAACATGGATAGGTTGAGATATGAGAATCGTATACGAATTCTGATGGATGTTGACATCAAGATGGAGATTATAGATGAATCTTATATCACCCCGTGCTTGTTATATCCAGGAATTGTAAAAGTGTATTGAAGTTTAAAATTTGTATATTGGTGGCTAAGCACCTAAACTTTAAGCAAGTGAGGGTTGAATATCAGAGGTCAGCAGGAATAATATCTTAGGGCATTTCAGCGTAAACGTGGGTAGATATAACTATGAACCATATGGATGGATCGCCTTGGATTGTGAGTGAAATGGCTTTGGTATGCGAGGTTGTGACTCGGTACACTAAGTTAGCACACTTTCTGTCTGTGCGAGCGAATTATAATATGGATTAGTATGTTAAGTTATATGTGAAGGGAGATCGTATGTCTCCATGGGGCACTAAAGTCTATAGTTTCGAATTGTAACCCTATACTTATTTCCAAGTTTTGGAAAAGTTCACAGAAGGCGATGGGTATAAGGTTGATATTTAGTAATACTTTTCACTCTCAGACAAATAGACAATCTGTAAGAACAATTCAGACTTTAGACATTATGCTTCGGGCATGTAATTTTCAGGGACACTAGAGTAAATATAGTCCCTTGATTGGAATGTTACAACAATGATTATTAGTTAATAACTGATGTGTCTCTGCATGAGATATTGCGAGATAGGAAGTATTTTAGTCCTGAAGTGGATTAGAGGACCAATGAAGTTATTGAGAATTGTTAGAGCGGGAATATCCGCCCTAGTGAAAAGGCATAAAAGTTGTGCAAATTTTGATATGGGAACGTGGAGTTCCAGGATTGGAGACCTTGTGTCTCTCCGAATATTGTTGAGTGAGGAGATAAAATAATTTAAAAAGACAGAGAAATTGGACTCTAGGTTTGTTAGATCTTTGAGATCCTTACGGAAATTAGGCCAGGTGCCTACCCCAGCATGGGTGGAGGTTCATAGGGTGTTCCATATATTGATGTAAAGGAAAGATATGACATATATGTGTGACCGGTGTCCCAAGATGTTTGAATAAATTTTGAGGATGAAATTTCTGTAAGGAAGGGATAGTTGTAACATCCCAAAATTTCTAATGAGGCTTAGTGCCTTGATTAGCATGATGGGAGGGAAAATGGAGTAATTATGTGTAAATTAATTGAATAAGTATGTGATTATGCGGATTATACTAGTTATATTATGATATGACTATTTATGCATGTTTATGTGTATTAAATATGCTTAAAGGCCCACTTTTGTTAAAAAAGGGAACTTTCATAATTTTGACCCGTTGAGGGTATAATTGTGATTATATGTGCTATATGTTTGAGACCACATTATTATTTTGACGTATTTGAGATATTCGGCACGAGTCAGTCTTTTTGAGCAAGTTAGCATAAAAGTCACAGCGGGGATTAATACTCTGCCTGGGGTGAGCCTATGGGTATTTCGGTAATTTGGTGAATTACCGGGGATTATTAGAATATGGGATATATGTAGAGTCCAAGAACTTTACTTAGCTAAGATAGATAATAGTATGACAGTATTTATAGCATTATCTTTGTTACTATGGATTTTTGGTTCAGACCGGGAATTATTTGGACACTCATAGTAGTACTTATAGATTTTCTAAGTTTAATCTATAGTTTAAGAATATTAAGTATAACCTAAGGTTTGATTAATGTGACTGATATTAAGGATTATATTTATTATATTATAAGGTTTAGACATCAACCAATAGGATTTTAAGCACATGTTATGAATGGTGATTAAGGATTAAGTATTTTTGAGGATTAAATTTAATAAGGAGTAAAGTTTGAATGTTATAGGGTCAGTCAACAGCTTTGAATACGTTGAGGGCTTAGTCAAGGCTGTTTACTCCATTCAAACTTAGCTAAAAATGTGTAATTTCGTGTTTAATTATTCAGCGAGTGCCGATATATCGCAGCTATAGGGGGCGATATGTCGCAGCACGTAGATACGGAAAACACGAAACGATGCACGGTCGCCTCGGGCATACTGGCCCAGGCGATATATCGCCTACAGGGGGCGATATATCGCCTCCTTCAGCATATGTTCAATTGTTTTTGAATTCTTTTCCTTTCAGCCATTCAAACTCCTCCATAAGTCCAGCATCTTTTGAACGAGTCTTCAGCCTCTGCTGAACGATTATTCAAATGATTTTCACCTAAAAAGCCATTATTTTTATTCAAGTAAAATCAAGATACTTTCATTCCAAAACTCTATAAATAGGACCTAGTACCCAACCATTATTCACCATTTGCTCTAAGTTCAGAAGCTGCTAGTGTTAAGTGAGTGTGAGAGTGTAAACACCTGGTTTGGGGAAAAACTATAAGCTTAAACATCATAAGCTTATCAAACACTTTGGGAAGGGAGTTCTATAGTATTTCGGTGGAGGTTAGATTGATCTTGCAAATCTTTGAGGTAAACCCAAAACTCTACTTCATTTATTTCATGTTATTTCCTTTCTCAAAACCTTCTACTCAGTCCCCTAACCTCATTCTTATTTTGGTTAGGGAATCCAAGTTCTTAAGCATATAAGTCGGTAAGTATGTTTTTTATGGTTTAGTCTTTCCATCCTTTTCATTTCATCTCCTTTCTTTAGACTCACTCTTTCTTATGGTTTTAGGAGTGTTCCAAAAGTCCCAACTCAGTCCATAATCCCGGTAACTTTGGTAAGGAAAATAGGCTAGAATCAATATGTTATGTGCTTATGTTATCTATATGTTTTATGTTATTAAAAGTGTTATGATATGTTTGCATGTATGTTTGTAGGCTTGGGCATATGACCCATATGACTAACAAGACCCCAAATGGGTTATGGGCATATGACTTACTTAGCTAGTAGGACCCCACTAATCCCATGGGCATATGCTTGTTTAGTCTATGGGACCCCAAGTAATAATGGCCATTATAATAAGTGAATTATGTGTTATGATATGTCTTTACGTTATTATGAAATTATGTTTATGTTTATGACTATGTGTTAGATTTTTCCTTGCTGAGCATTAGGCTCATTCCTTTCTGTTTATGTGCAGGAAATAAGCTTTAGAGGCGGTAAGATTCGTGACGCTTAGAGGATGTGTATCGATGGTGAATGGAGTCAAGGAGCCGAGCGTTATTTGATTCGAGGATGTAGTCTTGTTTATGTTTTTATGGTTTTAAATGTATTTTCCGCATTTTCTATGTAACTCTTTTTACTTTAAGTTATTTTTGTTTTAAAGACAATGGGTACCCATATCCTACTTATATTTATGAAAGTAACCTTTGTTTCTACAAGTTTATAATAAATTATGGTATTTTCGCAAATGTATGTTTTAGTAAGAATTTGTATGTATAGTTCGATAATGGTCCAAGAGTCTAGAGTAGTGGGTCATTACAATATACTTGGAAAAGATATTGGTATTTGAAGGATTAGTGTATTTAATTGGGAATTTTAAGTGCAGTTTGAGTTTTGGTGGGAATTTAAGCTGATTGACCAAAACGCCCCTCGAGTTTGCTTTGAGGTTTAGATAAGGCAGGGGTGAAATGGTTTTTTTCCATTTAAAAAAGTTAAGGACTCAACTTAGGCAAATAAAACCTCAAAATGATTTCTCTCGATCTCTCTTCTCTTTGCTCACTTTGAGGTGAAACTTTAGAACTCTAACCTAGAGGGTGAATTGAGTTGGGAGTTAAGGCTTATGTTGAGGATTGGGAGCCGCCAAGGGCTAGGAATCCAGATGGGGTTCAAGCTTCTAAGAGGTAATCTAGATTTTTGAGGCTTTTGAATTGTCTCTTTGAGAGCTCTTGTCAATTTCTAGTTTTGGGCTTTTGAGGGGGTTTTAGTGTGTTTTGATATTGTTGATATGCTGCGTTTGGGTGTTATTACTGATCTGTGGTTGTGGTTAGGCTCGTAACTGGTTAGAATCCTATTTTTGGGGTAAATTGGGTCAGTTTGCGATTTCTGAAATCGTATTTTTTTTTATTTTCTTCGCGGTTTTCCCTCGGACTGATGTGGCACCACGACTCAAAATGGGAAGAGATACTCTCAGCCAGTTGGGGCATTGCGGCCGTTTGTGGGTATCTCGCAACTCAAAATGCATATTTTGATAGGAAGGCTTATCGGTCTATTGAGGGGTTGCGACGCTAAATGGGATTTTTGAATGTGTTAAGTTTGGAATTTTGAAAACCAAATCAGAGGGCTCGGGAACGATTCCACTACCCGGTTTAGTGGAATATTAGGTCTCGATGGCTAGGGCTCAATCTTAAAGCTCTTAATTGGTTTAGTTCTTGATGTATATTCCTTAATATGTTGTGACTGGGGAAACTACAAGGCTCAGGAGGAAAGGATCGTGCTTGCAGTTTCTTTACCTTATCGCTCAGGACTTGAGGTAAGAAAAATGTCATATGCACATAGAGCTGATTGGCTGCTAGGCATACTAGCATTGAATTGTTTGAGAATGTATGGTATAATCTATATCCGACCATCATGTGGAACGTTGGGTCGGTCAACCATCGCATTGAGCGTGGGGCTGGTCAACAAGCGTGTGGAATGCATGTCGTGAAGGCGAGTCTGGTTTAAAGGTGCAGTCCCTACTCGCTAGGCACAAACCGTAAGTTGAGTGCCTGAGTACGCATCATGTGCGGTTAGGCCGTTTGACAAGGCTATTTTCTGGGGTCGTTTAATTAATTCGTGTGATTGAGATAACTATGTTTGTGAACTGTGGAACGTGTTTCCATATTATATGATTGGAATAAATGCATTTAATATCTGTGAAGCATATGTTTATTACTGTTGAATATTTGGGATTTTTGTCATGCCTTGTGGGGTTTTCTTGTTGAGCCTCAGCTCACGGGTGCTCTATGGTACAGGTAAGGGTAAAGAGAATTTGAACCAACAATGAGTTGGAGGGCTTCGGGGCCGATGTGTACATATGTTGCTTGCTCTATCACCACGATCGAGACTTCTTTTGAGAATCAAGAGTTATGGGTTGTTTTCGCGCTTAGGACGGGCACTTTATACTTTGTTTATTATTGTTTCTGCTCATAAATTCTTTATGGGATCTCATGTATGCACAAAACCTTTTTAATGAAAAATAGTATTCTTTTGGCCAAAAAATTTAATACCTAACCCATTTATTAACTTTAATTACACGTTTAAGTCCAAATGACTCGCTTAACGAGTTAAGCACTATTTTAAACACACAGCGTAACGGTCTTGGATTGGTATGACCTTACAAATGGAGTAGGTACTTACTAGTTCATGCCTTTCCGGGTTTCGGTAAGTCAAGCATATCGTTATTTGGTGCTTTTTTCAATTCTTGAATGTATACAAACTGATTTTTATAATTTCCTAAATGATTTAAAAAGCATATGAATCTGGATGTTCCATATTCTATTAGCACATAGGCGTGGACTGTGATGTTTTTGTGTTGAAATTCATGGAATATTTCTCAAACAGACGCTAAGGTGAATTGAAGGTAATATTATTAAGATCTTGTAACGGTGGATGATTAGTATTTATTTGAATTTAGGTTGCTGCTACTTTCTTTTCACTTCTCAATATTTTTATGGCCTATGATTAATTGTTCTGTGCACTCTTAGTTAATGGGATCTGATCTTAAAGACTACAATTGGTTTAGATTTATGAAGTACAAATTATAAATGAAATTATCAATTACTATTGTCTTTATTTTCATGTACTCTTAGTAATATGTAAAGCCATGACCATGTTAGTAATCTTTAAGTGAAATTTTTTTACTCCCTTGTCCAGTTTGATACTTAGTCCAAAAAGGCTCAATCTGCCATTGACGAACATGCCCTAGTAGCATCTCTTGAAATAACACCAGCTGACCCATGATATTCAAGTGAGAAGAAGAGGGCAATGAACATGATCTCATCCAAAAGTTTAACCAAAAGAAGATCCAGTGGCTTTGGTCTTACCATGGCTGACTTGGTTTAGACAATTGAAAGATTCTTCATTGTATTTTAAAAACAGAATTATGATGTTTAGGTTGCTTATTATTATTTCCTCCTCTTAGTGAACAATTAAGCTTCCTAGGGTTAACACTATTTAGTAGTTATCTTGGCATATTTTGGCATGTTAATATATGACATTGACAAACTCATGTAGCATATGATCTGAGCTAATGATTACTACTTATGCTTATTAATTTCATTTGCAATCCTATCTTTTTTTTAGTTGCATGATAAGATATCAGAAACTCATGTGGCATATGTATATTTGTATGGTGTCTTTTATATAATGGTAACATTGGTTGTGTTTCATATCAATTTTATGGGTATTTTTTTTAAGCTAGTTCTAAATCTTTGGCAAGTATTTCTAAATAATACTTTTTGCAAAGTGAGCCTTTAACAATTAACCATATTATAACTACATTAATAAAATAAAATACTTATAACATCCAATACTACAACTAAATAAGACTAAAATAAGTTTTGTCAAAAAAATAGAGACTAAAATAAGTGCCTAAAATAGCATAAGGCAAAATATAATAAGGGCTACTAATTAAGCTACAAACCAACACACAATTATCAAACAAAGGATTACAAAACATAGGATAATTCAACTTCTTCCCTTTTGGTCCAATTTCGACAATCATCATTTCCAACAACTTAGTGTATTGCGCCACAACGTCATTCTTTAGGTTGGCAATGTCAATCTTCATAGAAGCACGTTTAACCTCCCAGGTCTTTTGTTTTAGCACAAAATCTTCCTTTGTATCATGGCATTGGTATTGAGCATCCAACAGCTTGACCTGAAGCTCACTTATGGTTTCCTTGGAGGAAGAAAACTTGCTCTTAAGCTCCCAGTTAGCATTACCTTTACTCAAATTTGAATAGTCCATCTCGAAGTACCTTTTCTCAAGCTCATTTAGATACTCAAGAGCATTATCCGAAAGATTGAAATGGACTTTTGGAGTGAAACATTCGTAATTAATAATGTCATCAACGGTTACCTTCATTTTCAGCATTGTTGGAAATGAAATATTTTGTGAATCATCAGAGGAGGAACCATGAGAATCCATTAACAAAATAAAGGGTAGGGGAATGTTAACTTAGGACTCAATGGCTTTTATTTGTAAATATTACACCCGTTCATTGCGATATTTTGTCGCACAGATGTGCCTAGCCATCAACACGATGTGCAACAACGAAGCCTTAAATGACGACAAAAGTGTACACACGCCCTTCCTCATATTCAAGACGATAAGAATAATTACTTGATACCGTATTACAGAAAGGCCTCTGAAATATTCACACAAAATATTTATTATAAAGTATAAGAAGATCTTGTACAGGAGGCAACATATTCAATTTCGGATAAGGAGAATCATGAGGACTACTTTCTGCTCTCTTTCATGAGGTTCCAGTGTGGTGAATCAAGGCACAGAGTTCATTACACCAAACTGACCAATGAGTTCAAGTATTCATGTTTGTTATTAGAGTTTGATGGTATTCCTTGCAGGCATATATGTTGTACAATGAAAAGTCTTGACCTACGAGTTATACTAGAGTCCCTAATTTTAACTCGTTGGCGGAAGGATGTTAAGAGTTCTTCCAATATACCACTACATGAACCCTCAGCTGATAATCAAAAGATGATTCAAACTTCAAGGTAAAAACTAAATTTCTTCTCTTTATTTATGAACTAAATGTTAAGTAAAATTTACCTTCTTATCTTCGTGTTGTAATAGAGAATTTTATAATTGACCCCAGGTCTAGGGCACTCAATTCTTTAGCATAGTCATTAAGTGTTTA
Source organism: Humulus lupulus (assembly GCF_963169125.1). NCBI lineage: Eukaryota > Viridiplantae > Streptophyta > Magnoliopsida > Rosales > Cannabaceae > Humulus > Humulus lupulus. The sequence goes on from NC_084796.1 coordinate 113,104,507, forward strand.
TGCTTCACACAACGGCACCATATTTCAAATGGCAAAGAATGAGCTCACAAAATTGATGACCGTATTTAAAGAGGCTTACGAGCAGGGACAAAGTACTAAAGAACACATCATGATAATCCAAATATTGTACAAGATCCTATTAGGGTGAGGAAGAAAGGCATGGATACCCCAACACAATTCTGAAAGAAGATCAAATGATGGCATACAAGGTGGTCGGCAATGCGCACTTTGCGGAGGTTGGGACCATAATAAGCGAACGTGTCACTTGAGGTCTGAAATGACCTCTAATACTTGAGCAGGAACATCATGTTGCACAAGGAATGACACAAACTTTCCAACTCTATCGCCACAAGACTCCTTCCAATCTAGTTAGTGTGTCTTGCATCAACCATTTGTCACTACGTTAGTTCATTTTCCTATTTTTAAGTTTTTGGGTTTAGTTTATATGCTCTTGACTGCTATTTTCATAGATCATTGTTGACCTGTGAAATTGGCCAATGTTCGTATGTACAATATACAACACCTTTTGAATGAGATGAATATAATATACGACAGAGTACAAATATCTTAAATAAACACACATAAATTTTATAGTGGTTTAGCCCTGTTATGATGAACAGTAATAACCTAATCCACCTCGTCTTTTGTATTGAATCACTCAATAGACAATCACACGGATGAGCTGAAGTATTCACTAATCACCAATTTTCCTAGAGTTTCTCCCTATAAAATATCTCTCTCAAAATCGTTCAAAGAAAGATCTATAAGTTCCCTTTATGAAGCCCTGGGTCCTCTATTACATGATCAGTAATACTGGAGATCGTGGTTTGGTACACGATTATTGGGTAGTGGAGATACGTGCCCACCTCCCCATGATTATGAGATCGTGGGTCTTCTCGTTGTTTCTTTGGATCGTAGTTGACAATCCATGATTGAAACCTTTGGGAAAATGCTAAGTCTTGGTTGGTAGGCCTGACGACCCTTTAGAGCTTGGGTGCTAGGCCTGCTAATCTTTTGGGTGCTAGGCCTGATGACTTTCTGGGTGCTAGGCCTACTATTCTTTTGGGTGCTAGGCCTGATGACCTTCTGATTGCTAGGCCTGATATTTTCAGCTAGAACGAGTGTGAACTTTATCCAGCAAAGTGTGTTTGTGAGTTTAGGCTGACCACCCTATGAATAATAGGGTGGGCCAACCACCCATGTGGCTCTTCAGCGTGTAAGGCCAACCACCCCTAGGGGCTAGGGCCAAGCCGACCACCCCTCAGAGGTTTAGGCCTGGTCGACTTCCCTATAGGTCCTGGACCTATCTTTTTTGCTCATCGGTCTTTTTTCAATACTTTGTCATTTTTCCCTGACTTGTGATGCCACGTGTTGCTTTCTCATTCGCCACATCATATCTTGATTTTTGAGGGATAACATTTGCCCCCCAAGTTTATCGTAATGTGTTCAACATTACGGTAAACTTGATCTGGCTCGAGAAACATTTGCTTCTACTTGACCATTAGCTTGGCAAACATATCACGGTCGAATTGAGTCCCATTGTCCGAGACTATCTTCTTCGGTAAACTGAATCGACATATGATATTCTTCACCACAAAATCTAAGACTTTCTTCGAGGTGATGGTGGTGAGCGGTTCTGCTTCAATCCATTTGGCAGAGTAGTCTATAGCTACAACAGCAAATTGGACTCCTCCTCTGCCTGTGGGTAGCTTCCCGATCAGGTCAAATCCCCATACAGCGAAGGGCCAAGGTGTAACAACCCAATATTACTAATATGGCTTAGGGCCTTGACTAGTGTGGCAGGAGGGCATAATTGGTATATGTATGTTTAATTGGTTAAATGCTTGATTTTGTGGCATGCATGATTAATATGCATGTGGGCCCTTTCTAGCTTATAAGGGAATATTTGTAATTTTGGCCCGTAGAGGGCATAAATGTGATTATATACACTACTACAAAAATGTACTTATACGACACACATGAGACAACGTTTTTAGTAGAACCGTCGTGTCATGTTAAAAATAAATATGACACAACAGTCACTCTCGAACTGTCATGCCCTGCAGATTAAAACTCACATCAGATGATAGTTCTAGTGAGACTGTTGTAACATAACTACTTTTAACACGAGACAACATTTCTACTCAAACCATTGTCTAATGCAATACAAATTTTTTAATCAAAAACTAATTTGATTTGTATTTTTTAATAGAAGGGGAAATAAAGGCAAAAGTACCCAATATTTTGAAAAACTAATGAATTAATACCCAATCTTTTTTTTTTTGGGGAAAAGTACACAATGTCCACTTCTGTTGGTATCCATCGGTACCCAACCCATTAAGTCCGTTAAAAGATGACTCTGGACCCACGTGTCAACTCCTTATTGGCCCATATAAAAAATATTTTTTAAAATTAAATTTAAAATAGAAAAAAATTATTACAAAATAATTTAATCAGTAAAAAAAATTAAAATTAGTATAAAAAATATAATTAATGAATAATTTAATTTTAAAAATAAACTAAATTTTCTAAATATATATTTATAAAAATTATGTATTTATTAAAAACTTTTAAAATTATTATTTTTTGTTTCTAAATTTTTCTTATTATTAACTTTTGTATTTATAATATTTTTTATATTAAAATTTAAATTTAATTATATAATGGGATAATAGATGGATTTATATCCCAAATTAGGTATTATTCCTTGGAATAATTAATAAGTGACATTAAAATTTAGAAATGGAGAAAAAATTGAATTTAAAGAGTTTTACTTTTGTTAAATTGCATTATTATTTATTGAGAAATAAATAATAAGAAAGCTTTAAATTTGATAAATGAGATTTATCAAGTGTTTACCCAAAAACGGTTGCTGATGATGTGGCAATAACTTCTCACACGTGATTGACACGTGGCAGAGTCAAAATGAAGAAGTGTTGTTTGCTTATCGACCAGCTCCCTGATGCTTTATCAAACCTCACGATTAGATGCGACCAGACTGGTCGTATGCTTCAGTTTATTTCCTTAAAAGATTGTAATCTTATAATAACTACGTTGATTATTTCCTCTTTATTGCCTTGATACGCGAATATTAAGGATAGTTAAGGCCCATTGGCCTATGTAACCCCCTTTGAGCCTATAAATATGCATGAGAGAGCTCAAGGAGGGGACTTTTGACTTTTGAATCTTTTTTCTAAATACTGAGGGAAAGAGCGTATAGTGTGATTATCCTCCAAAAGTTGTATTTTCTCTTAAGGCTTGTGAAACTCAAGAACCCTAGTTCTTTGATCACGACATTTAGATTCAATATCAATAATTGCACTAAGTGGACGTAGGTCATTACCATTCATTGGGGCCGAACCACTATAAATCATCCGTGTCATTTCTTTACCATTGGATTCCATTATTGATTATCATCTCATTTCTTGTCGTATTTCTGACTCCGTGTCGTTGGCCAAATCGAGGGTCAACATCAAGAATTAAAGATTTATGTTTTAAATTATGAGAATCAAAATAAATAAAAAATTTGATGACCTATTCATTAATATTGAAATAAAACTTGTCAAAGTAGTAACTAATAATTTGTAATATTACCAAGTAAAAAAGAAATTAAAAAAATTATAATAATAGTTAATTAAGATATTATATTAAACTAATTAGTATTTTTTTTCTTTTCCAAAACTTATAATAATGATTTTTAATACAAATAAATAAAAATAAAATAATCTTGAAAATGAGGTTACCCGCCCAAATCCCTCCCTTCCCCTCATCGTCTTCCCCACGATACCAGCTTCCAACACCCACCCACCCCTTTCCTTGTGTGTGGCCTACCATTCTTGGCACCGCCCAACCTCTCCTGGCCTCTCTCCCCCGCACCACCCATCTACTGAGTCAGCGAACGACGACGTGCGGCCTCCACTCAGCCGCCCAGCTCCGGCCTACTTCCCTTGTCGCCGCCCTTTACTAGCCTCTCTTTGTCTCCTTCGCAGTTTATATCCATGAAATTTTGGTATTTCTTTTCTACAATGATTTTTATTTTTCTGCAATGGTTTTCTGGTAATTAATATACAAATACGTGTTTATTTTATTGTGTGTATTTACAATACCTATATATCTTTTATTAAATATTGATAGTTTTGTTGAAATTTCTTTGACTGTGAAACTTGTTACTTGTGATTCATTTGTGTTTAGTGGATGAAAGTGTTGATAGAATATTTATTTTAGTTATGTCGTTAATGTAATTAAGGTGTTTGATTGAATTCTTGAATGATAAAAGATATAGGCTTCTATTTATTTGGAGATGTGGTGTGGTTCGATGTAATATTGTGTATAAAAGAGAAGTTTGTTTTTTTAAAAGAGAAACATAAAAGAGAGAAGTGGGGTTCTGTATAGTCAAGTTAAAAGGATTTGAAAGTTGTCATATCCAGATATATTTATAAGACTCTCCAATATAGTAAGTTTCCTTAGAAAAAAATTCTCTGCGTATATATATGTATTGTCTCCTCTTGCTGCTATGTTAATCTCTTACATCTTGCTCCGGTCTTTCCTTGTCTCCATCTTACTCCTATCTTATTTCTCTTTAAATTATTTAAGGCCTTCATCCAATTTGCATTGTTGAAAGGTAATTGCTCTAATTTATTTGATGCATTTGTTTTTGGCAGATTATTGTGCTTTTCAGAATAATAATTTTGTTGGGTTTTCTTTTTTCAAATGAGGGATCTCTTGCCTTTTGGTTCATTGTTGCTGAGTTGAATGTCAACTCTTCTATTCTCTTGTTTAGGTTTAGGATTGTATTTTCTAATCTTTGCATCTGAGAAATTAGTTTAAATATGTATTAGTTATATAATTCATATTACAAGTAGAAAAAGTGAAAATGTATTTTTTTGTTGTAATTTCTTTGATATTTTTAGTATAAATTGGAATGTTTTTGAAAAAGTTTCCAAACCCTCGTAAGCGGATTATTTACGATTCTATTATAACAAGACTTTTATATGTAAAAGTTTCAAACTGGGATGCATTTTCTAGTGATTTATTTTGTATTCAACTTATACTCCATTAAAAAAAACATTAGTTTCAGATGTGATGGAATTGGTATTTAAGACATACGTTAGGACTTAATGTTTATTAATGATTTGAATCTCACTCTATTTGATGTGCTCATTATTTATATTTACTTTCCAGCACAAATATAAGTAGATTGTAGATGACCATGTTTTTTCTCAAAAATGAAGAAAAAAAGATGTGAGAAATAGATCGAAAGTGTTATGGTCTGTGAAACTTTTAATAAGGGCTTTAACTGCCAAATGATAACGTATTCAAGCAGTCTTTGTGGGATAAGGTGGATGAAGATATTCAAAATGGTACCATAGTTTGACAAAACAAGTTCCTTCAAATTTTAATTGTTTAGTTGTACTTCACCATGTTTCTAACATTTGTCCTTGGCAGTCATTAAATTTTTTTATGGAAAAAAGCAATTAACTACAAAAAAAATGTGGTTCAACTTGTGGTTTTGAAGCCATGAATTTTTTCTGAAGGAAACAGAGTTCATAGCGTCTTTTCATTTTCTATGTGTTTCAGCCATCTTTATATGTTTAGCTTGTCTGGACTCTTGAAATCACAATCACCAAAGGGGCTGATGCTTAATGGTTGTCAATTTCTAGCTTAAATGTCACTGTTTTTTAGGTAAGTTCAATATTGTCTTTGCCATTTATTGGATCTTTATCCTCAACTTTCTTTTCAGCCATGTTTATATGTTTACACTTGTTGCTATATTTGGTTATGTTTAACTGGGCACAAGATCACAACTGTTATTTTCTTGTCATTTTTAGTGTTCAAGTAAGATATATATATTTATATATATAAGGTCTTGATTAATTTCCCCACTGCATCTCTTTCTTGCCCACTCTAATCCTATTTGTTATATTAGAAGGTGAGCTAGAACAAATAGCGAATGGAAAAGGTTCAATACGCCTATATTCTTGGTGTAGAATAATTCATATAATGCATATATTTATTTGTGGAATATGTTTCAGTGACTCTTAAACTATTGGTTTCAACTAATTTAATGTTATCTTCTACAGGTATAATTAAGTTTCTTTTGTTAGCTTACTAAGAGTCCAGTGCACATTTTAATGTGTGAGTGTGAATGTAACTTATAGTTGATATATATGATACTAGGTTTTCTACCTCAAAATGAAATTGCTAAAAAATCCCTTTCACAACCCTGAAGTAGAACTAATGACATAGAACACTTTAAAGATTGTTGCAATTAAGCTAGTTATAAAAGAAGTTATCCCAATTTTTTCTTAGATTTTATTTTTGAAATGATTTGCTTTGTTTTTCGTTATTGTGAAATTGAGTGATTTCATATTTCAATGCACTTTTGATCAAGTACCGGCAGTTTCTCTTTATATTTCATTATTGAGTGGCTTTTTGTAATTTAGGAAAGGAATCTAAGAAAGTTTGATATTATAGTAGAATCTTACACCTAAACAGGGCAGTGATATTATTGGTTTTTCTCGTGCTTCAAAAGAGTCTCTCTACTTTCCCTGAGCTATAAGTAGAGAGAATGAGTTGTGATGAAATAGGAAAGGAAGGGATCACAATTTAATCGTATCTTGTAGCACATTTTTCATATTTATGTAGTTGGGTATTTTCTTGGGAGGTCAATAAAATTTTCTTTTAAAAACCTTTAACCTTTTTCCTTGACTTTGGTGGTTAGAATAACAAAATCCCACAATCTGAAATCTGTTGTTAATTGGGTTAATTCTGAGTTGATAGATCTTGTCTATTGAAAGACCTCCATTTCTGATGTTTGATACATCAATGGCAGGGATTCAAAAATCTTACTTCTCTCACTAAGCTTGATCTATCTGACAATAACATATCAACACTTCCCCAGAGTTGGTAAGTATAAGATGCCTTTCAGGATTTGTGTATTGGAAGCATAGTATAGTAACATCAGCAAGTTTGAAATAATTTTTCTTGCAATTTTATGTTTCTTGTCTATTTGTTAAGTTATTGTGTGTGTCTTGCACAATGCTATAAGAAAACCAAACTTTTGCTCCTGCTGCAAACTACTATAAGAGGCCTATTTATATGTACATTATCGCAAATGACACTTATTGCATGTGATAGAGAGTATTTGCAAGAATTATGAAATTACATTTTGTTTCATGTTTTTCGTAGTAAAATATGAAACTTTGTAAAGTTAACTAGTAATAACTTCTATATGCATATTCATCCCTTATGCATCTGCCGAATGGAGTTGTCTTGTAAACCATATCATATTTGTCCAGATCTGATCTGTTACATTATTCTAAGCTAGTAAATTTCTTTTCATGGTTTGCTTGAACCCAGCTTGCAGGTCTTAAGACTTGATGGAAATTCGTTGAGAAGGTATGCTACATTTTCCTTTTATATCTTCAAGCTTCTGTGAGAAGCATGTTCTTAATCCTATTGATGTTAGTTGAAAAATTTCTTAGCATTGTCTTTAAGTGACTTCATTTTTTATTGATTCACTTGTGCATGTCTGTATGAGTTACTTTTGCCAAATCTCAAACATGTATACGGGGCTTGGTCTACAAGCTTTGAGGTAACTGCATATTGCAAAATGAGGCCTTGTATATTGATAGGGAGGTCCAAGAAAATAAGAATAATATCTGTGGAGATAGAGAATTAGAAGTCCAGCCCTACATTATTCACTTTGCTGGGAAAATCGCAAGGAAGCAAAACCAACAATCTTATTAAAACATTTATAACTATATATATATATCATGTGTGAAGAGTTTAATGGTTTTGACTTGGTAGCGTATAAATTTCTTGAAGACGATTAACAGAAAATTTCTATTAATGTATACGGTTTAGATTATGATTTTCACTATATTACGTAGCATGATTATTAAACAATAAAGATTTGATAGAAAATATATTTGTTTATGTACTTTTTGCATGTGGGGTGAGACTGCCATGATTCAGTTTTCATTATTATATTGATCTATTTTGTAGCATCCGAAGGACAATCTTAGATAGAGGAACCAAGGCTGTCTTAACATATTTGAAGGACAAAATTATAGATCTCTAGTTTAGTTGCAATTCTATCCTGACATCTCTCACTCTTTGATTTGCCAGAATTCTTAATTTGAAGACCACGTGGTTCTTTACATGGTTGGAGTGAGCGTGACATTTGTGACCTTACGAATTAATTTATGATTGTTTTTGTCATTTTTAATATCCCAATGTTTGACCATGGGATTGTATTTGCTGTTACTGATAATAATTTATTTTCTCCACGTAAGCTATGCCTATGTGTTTGTAAAATATTATGTGATTGGTTGTGTATTCTATTCTCGTTGTTGTTATTGCAAATTGTACATGCTTTGAAATTACATACATTGTTTCATTTTGTGCTCGTATACAGATTACACAGTAATGCCATCTTAAATTTTCTTTCTTTTTCCTCAGTCTTACCACAAGAACAATGGTAATGTTGTAAATTTTCCAGTAAAACGCTTATATATATTATGGGCAGACAATATACCTTATATATCTCACATGAGGATATAGTACACTTTGGACTTGTGGAAGAAATCGGCGCGTCTTGCATTTCATTCTATATCAGGTAAATTTTAAGTTAATAAACATTATATAAATTAGTTTCTTTTTAAGTATAAATATAACATCATTAACTTTCATGTGTGTAGTATAATATATTATGAGGTGTCCGATAGAGAAATATCACACTTTTTTGGTTTCATTGAGCCATCGTGGTCATCGAGAATTAGGGCAAATATGGATAATCGGGCTAAAATTATCTCAGAGTGTATCAATAACACATTGATGGGTCAACCTTGGTTAATGACATACCATTTCTTGTAAGTAAAATTTCATTTAATATTAATTTTACTTATAGCTTATGATGTTTATTTTAATAACTTGGTTTTAAATGCAGACATCACTGGATGTTAGTGATCTTTGATCCAGATGACCATTCTTGTTACTATCTTGATCCACTTAGAAAATCTCCTCCAAATAATTTGAAGAACCTTATGAACAGGTAATACATTTGAAACCCATTTTAGAATATAATATGATTATTTAATATGGAAATAAAAAATTAATATGCTCTTAATATTGATGTATATATAGTGTCTTTTCACACATTAAGTGAAAGACAGGAAGGAATAAAAAAAAATTACAAGTGGAAAATAGTCAATTGCCCTCGTCAAACATCGTCAGTAGAGTGCGACTTTTATATCATAAGGATGATGAAAGACTATTGCTTGAATGAGACACCCATGCGATGGCTAACTAGTAATGTAAGTGTATTTATAATTATTGAACTACAATTCTATTGAATTTAATTTCTGACTTATTTTTTTATTTTGTGTTTTGTAGTGTGGTGGGAAGAATACATATATACTTGGCGAAATTAATGAAACTCGAAATGAATGGACAACCAAGCTTCTTGAGCGGATGAGTCATAGCTAGAGTAACTTTTGAAATCAAAATTAAAAAAATATATTAATTTTTGTTTTTAGTTAGCACTTATATAGTTATTGCAAGCGTATATTTTGATCTTGTAATTTTTAGATTTGGAACATACTGAGTTCTATTGATTTTGTCTGCTTGTTGATTCTGTCTGAACTATGTTGTAATGACACAGGAAATTATGAATGAATATAGTGGTTGAAAATAGAGAAATAAAAAAATTCTCATATTCTACATGGGACGTCGGTCTCCACAAAACTGTCGTCTTATGTATGGCAGGGGACGATGCATGTACATAACTGTCATCTCATGTACTGTAGGAGGATGACGCCTGAGTATGAACTGTTGTCTTATTTACTGTAGTGGATGACGCTTGCACAAAAACGGTCGTATCATGTACCACAAGAGAATATTTGTATAGGAACCATCGTCTCATGTACGACAAGTAATGATGCTTTTACTTAAACTGTCATTTCATGCTTTACATGGCATGACATTGCATGGGACGACGATATTAGAACTGACGTACGAGAGTCCATACGACGGTTTAAAACCATCGTCCCATGTTAATTTTGTAGTAGTGATATGATAAATTATTGAGGCCATATTATTATGTTGATATATCTGTAGTATATGGCTCGAGACGGTCTTAATGAGCGGATTAGCGAAATAGTCAAAGTGGGGTTTAATACTTGGCTCGGGGGAAGCCTAGGGGTATTTTTGGGAATTTAGAGAATATTTTGGGATATATTAAGTAATGAATAAGTATTTGGTAATTATTTGGACACGAAAGGATTAATTGGTAAATGCTAAGAATACTTGAGGAGTTAGCGGGAATCAGGAAGAATGACCATTGTACCCTTAGGAACCATTAGAGGATTGAATAGTTTAAGGGGCAAAAGGGTCTTTTTGGGATAAGGATGTACTTAGATTAGAATTGATAATATATCAGAATAAACTAGAAGTCCCAACATTCTAAAAAAATGTTCTCTTCATCCCTCTAGAACTAAGAAGGAAAGATGAAGGAGAATTCAAGGATTAAGATGGATTTGGGCTGGTTCAAGCTGAGGAAAAGCTAAGTTAAAGACAATCAAAGGTTTCTCAGGAGTTTTGATCATCAATTCAGGTAAGATTCTAACCTTAATTTACTGAATTGAGTTGAGTTATTGTGAAGCTTAGAACTTGTGTGAATTTTTGTGTTTTGATTGAATTTTGGTGTGTAATAGGAGTAAGGATTGATTATGGGCTAGATATGATATTTAGATAAAAAGGATGGGGATTCTAGGCTTGAATATGGGATTGGTTGCTGAATTGGGATGAGAATTTGGGGTTGGACTCGTTGGAAAATGCTGAGCAAACCCAGAAAATCTGGGTTCGTAGGGGCGCGTCGCGACCCACCTCTAGGGCGCCGCGGCTCGCATGCACAGACGACCCTGGGTGGCTCTCTAACTTGAAGGTGCACTGCTACCCTAAGGGGCAAGTCGCAGCCCGCCTCCCCCTGAAGCTTGAGGATTTGGTCTTTGACTTGGGGGCGCGCCTCGACCCTTAGGGTCAAGTCGCGTCCCGCCTAGGGGTTCTACTAAACCGGGTAGTAGAAATCAAGGTCTCGGAGGCTAGTTTTTTTCTCCTAAGTATTTATTTGGATTAGAAATTAATAATTACCCATTGGCCACTGTTACTAGGTTTATCGCCAAGGCTCAAGACTGAGGATTGTGCTCGGGACCGTTTTGCATCCTCCGCTCAGAACTCAAGGTAAGAAAACTGCATCCTTGTGTGGCTGTGTTAGGACTGAGATTCCCTGTATCTGAGTATATGTGTTGTATAACTATGATATTGTTATGCGAATATGAAATGATCAGCCTAAGAGAGTCGGGGCTGATACATGTGCACAGAACGCGGCTCGACCACTATGAGCCGGGGTCAGCTATATAAACATTAGACTCAGCCTAAGCGAGTCGGAGTCAGTTGAGTAAACAGAGGGCTCGGCCTAAGGGCGCCAACCCTGAACATTTGCATATTAATTGAGATCTATTGCTGAACGTTCATGTAAACTGCTAATAGTTTGATGCTTATGACTTGTTGAATTTTTGGATAACTGTCTTTTGATTGATTGGTTTCAATTATGTATCTGTTGTTATGGTTTTCTTGTTGGGCCTTGGCTCATGGGTGCTAGGTGGTGCAGGTAAAGGCAAGGGTAAGCTGGATTAACCACGAGTAAGAGAGCTCTAGGAGCGAAGTATACATCATCAGCTGCTCGTCCACCACGGCCGACAGAAAGTACAAGAACAGAGCCTAAAATTTATGTTTTTCCATTAGAATGGCTACTGGTTGTATATAATTTTTTAGAATTGTAAATTTGTCTCTTAAACCCTTTTTTTGGGATCCCATGTACTAAACGTCTATCTTAATGAAAATTAACCGTTTATGTTCAAAATCTTTTAAACATAACCTGGTAATTGACCTTAGGATCACAAAACTGTTCAAACAACTTGATTAGTAAGTCTTGCACTATATTAAAACACACAGTGTAATGGTATTGGTTATCCAGGGCGTTACGCAAGGGCTTTGCATTTGTGTTAATTCATTAGGTGTCGCGTCGGGGTATCTTGGAGAACATCTGACACTTTTGGCATCTTCTAACATACTCCATCGAGTCTTCGTTCATCGTTGGAAAAAACTATCAATGTCTTAGGATTTTCTTTGATAGGATCTGCCCCCCAACGTGATCTCCACAAAACCCCTCGTGTACCTCAATCATTAATAGCTTTGACTGGTCTGGTGCAACACAACTTAGCAGTGGTAGGGAGTACCCTCGTCGGTACAAGACCCCTTCAACTATCATATATCGTGTAGCTTGTCTCACCAACTTCCTTGTTTTGTTCCGATCACTGGGTACTACTCCTGTAACGGCCCAAAATTACTGATATGGCTTAAGGGCCTTGATTAGTGTGTCGGGAAGGCATAATTGGTTTATGTGTGAGTTTGTTGATTTAATGCATGATTATATGATAAGCATGCTTGTATGATTATATGAATGTAAGTGTGGTTAAATGTTATATCTGTGAGAACCACATTATTATGTGGGTAGATCTGCAGCGAGCGACTTGAGGCAATCCTAGGGAGCTAGATAGCGGGAAAGTCACAACGGGGCTTAATATTTAACTTTGGGCAAGTCAGGGGTATTTCAGGTATCGGGTGGTTATTTAGACTATCAAGTTATGGAAATAAATATATGGAGATATATTTGAGGTTAGGAAGCTTAGGCGGGAATTTTGGGGAATTTTACCATTTTGCCCTTGGGGACGTTTCTGGCACCCCGAGCCTTGGGATTAGCTTAATCACTTAAGGATAGACTTAAGAGGCTTTCGAAAACGGTAGAACAAATTAGACCGACTCATTCCTCTTCCTCTCTTTCTCTCTCAAAGGAAAAAACACAGAACTTAGAAACTTTAGCTAGAATTCAGAGGATTTGAACTGAAGTTTGAGGAATTAGCTCAACTCTAGCCAAGGAACACTCAACCAAGGCCAAGGTAAGAATTGAGTTTTATGTTTGAGGATTAGAATTATGAGTTTTGATTGAATATTAAGGGAGTTTATGGTTTGAATATTTAAGGGCTGAACTGGAGCTGAGAAGCTTGGGTTTTGGCTCAGAAATTGTTAAGGAAGTGGTTCATCGGAGAAGGTAAGTTTCAATTCGTAATTTAGAGGTTAAAATATGAGTTCGCATGAATGGTTTTTGTGTTTTTAAGCTGTTGGGTTTTAGAAATCAAAATGGGATTCTGAGGGGTTTTTAAGCTGGATTTATGTTGGATTATGCTGTTAGGATCATGCTAAAAGTCTTGTGATTAATGGGTTTTGGTATTAAGGTGTTTTGGGGTGGTTTTGAGTAAGGTTAGGATGTTAGAAATGGTGGATTTTTTGGGCGCGAAGGGTTGGGCCGCGGCTCTATTCTAGAGTGTCGCGACCCTACGAAGCAAAGGAGCCAGGGAGGCTTGGCCGAAGGGGAGCGCCGCGGTGCGTGTCTACCTTCAGAGAGGCTTGGTCTCTGTTTCAGGGGCGGGCCGCGGCTAGGTTTCTGGGGCCGCAGCCCTTAGGTGCATATTGATCTTTTGGGGATTTTAAGTGCGGGAACCTAACCTAGGGTGCTCAGGATCGATTTCACCACCATGTTTGGTGGAATTCGATGTCCCGAAAGCTAGCATTGTACCTGAAAACCTTTATTTGAATATTAATGGAATCCATTACCTTGGTTGTGACTAGGTGTTAAGCTAAGGCTCGGGAAGCAGATCGTGCTCGAGAGTCGTCGCTCGTAGTCGGTGAACGTGGAAATTAAAGGTAAGAAAACTACACCTAGTTGTGTATTTGTAATGGGACTAAGGGTTCCCTAATATGTATGCTTTCTAAGGATGGTATTATGCCATGTAAACAGTAAACCAACGGCCTAAGAGTGCCAAGGTTACACTAGCGCACAGGGCGCGACTCAGCCACTGGTAGCCGAGGACAGCTTATTATGCACTGAGCTCGGTTTAAGCGGGCCGGAGTCAGTGGGGTAAATAGAGGGTGCGGCCTAAGTTGTCGGCCCTGATAGTCATGTAACTTGATTGTTATTAATGCTTGGTTGCATCTTTGATTCTGAATACGTGCTATGTGATTAATTTGAGTGCTAAGTGATTGATCATGCTTAAGGGATTATTCATCTGTTATTGTTGTTTGTGATGCATATTATGTTTTCTTGCTGGGCCTTGGCTCACAGGTGCTACGTGGTGCAGGTAAAGGCAAGGGAAAACTTGATCAGCCTTGACTTGGAGAGCTCTGTGAGTTGAATGTACATGACCAGTTGCTAAGCCGCCACAGTTGAGGGGAAGGCAGGAGTAGGGGAACCAGAAATGTCTATTTTGCCTTAGAATGGCTAATGGGTGTTTAAACCTTGGAAATTTGTAAACTGACTTTCAATCGCTGTTCCTTTTTGGGATCCCATGTTTAAAATGTTTTGCTATATAGAATGTACACTTTTGAGACCAAAACCTTTTAACCCTAGCACATTAGTGGTTTCAGTATCACATTTTAACTAAATGGCTTGATTAGCGAGTCCTGCATCTTTGTAAACATACAGTGTAGCGGTCTTGGCTATCCAGGGCTTTACAACTCCTTGGTTGAGATAGTTAATAATAGGAGTCATCCATGTATCTCCTAACTCAACAGGTAATGCCTCCTGCTCGGTTATGCTTCTTTCCACCAAGTATTCGATGGGAACAACATTCAGGGTTTCTGCATCTTTGGCACTGGCAAGCTTGGCTAAGGCATCAACATTGGCATTCTACTCCCTCGAGACTTATGTAATCGAGTATCTCTTGAACTGTGTCAACAAGTCCTTTATCTTATTCAGGTACTACACCATCCTAAGTCCCTTGGCTTGATACTCTCCCAGTACCTAGTACACCACTAGCTGGGAATCGCTAAATATCTCCAGGGATTGTGCATGCACATCCCGAGATAAGCGTAATCCTGCTAATAATGCCTCATACTCAGCCTCGTTGTTTGAAGCGTTGAATCCAAATCTAAGAGCACATTGGATTCGATGATTCTCCAGAGTGATCAGTATGGTTCCTGCTCCTGATTTGTGTTCATTAGATGCTCCATCAACATATAGCTTCCATACGGGAGTATCTCCTTCCTTCTCGGTATCTCCATTATCCGATTAGTAGGAAGGGTCTTCAAGGTTGGTGCCCTCGGCTATGAAGTCCGCCAATGCTTGTCCTTTTATTGCCATCCTCAGATGATAAATGATATCAAACTGTCCTAACTACACTGCCCATTTGAGTAACCATCCTGAGGCCTCTGGCTTCTAAAGAACTTGTCATATCGGTTGATCTGTTAGGACTCGGATCAAGTGAGCTTGGAAGTATGGGCGCAGCTTTTGAGAGGCGATTACTAAATAGTAGGCTAGCTTTTCAAGAGGGGGATACCTAGACTTCGCACCTACTAGCCTTTCACTGACATAGTACAGAGGGTGTTGTACCCTGCTCTCTTCTTTAACCAAAGCAGCGCTGATTGCATGCTCAGTGATTGCCAAATAGATGAATAGTACTTCGCCATCTATTGGCTTCACTAGGACGGGAGGTTGAGCGAGATGCTCCTTCAAAGATTGGAAGGCTTTCTCACATTCCTCGGTCCATTGGATCTTCTTGCTGCCCCTTAGTAAGTTAAAGAATGGGACACACTTGTCCGTAGACTTTGATATGAACCTACTGAGGGTAGCTACTCTCCCTGTTAAGCTTTGCACTTCTTTGATTGTGGTAGGTGACTTCATGTCGATCAATGCTTTGATCTTCTCAGAGTTAACCTCAATTCTGCATGAATTGACTATGTATCCGAGAAACTTACCAGAACCAACTCCAAATGAGCACTTGAGAGGATTTAACTTCATGCGATACTTTCTAAGTCTTGCAAAGCATTCCTTCAAGTATTGAATGTGTTGACGCGGTTCTTCACAAATAGGTAATTAAGAGAAGGAGAGAAAAGGATTAGTGCTAAATGTGAACCGAAATAGATATATGATCTTAGAGGACGAAAGGGGTGACTCAAGACACGATTTTTAAGTGGTTCGAAGGTTAAAATCCTTCTACTCCACTAGTCAATATTATTGATCTATACTGAGTATTTGGTTACAAAGTATTTCTTACAAGAGATTATTTTTCCAACCCCTATCAACTCCCAAGGTCTCCATATTTATAGGAGAAGGCACCTGGAAGTTGGTAGGGAGGTCATCCCGTGACCTTCTTACTTGTCGTACAATTCTGTGACATTCATGATTAATTCCTAAACCTGACACATAAGTGTGGTCAAATCAATAGATAAGGAAGTAATGGGCCGCACGGCCCAACCCAATCGTGGGTGTCTGAACACGCACGTTCCTGCTGCGTGTCCGAGAAGTCAGGGGGATATCAGACACGTGATGCCTGATATATGGACGTTTACCTTGCGTGTGTTTACTTCTCAAGGGGACATAGCTCCATATCCAGCTCGTACCGCGAGCTGCATACTGGACTCGACCTTCGGCCTTCAGGGGGCCTGCTCCAGTCTTGGACGATGGAGGCGAGCCCTTTGGGCTTCCTCGAGCTAACGACAGAAGCTCCGGTCTTAGGGGAGTTCATGAGATAACTACGATTAGTCAGCAGCTCGACTTGCTAATCAGCCCGCGGGAAAACCAGGGTGTACATCTGCCCCCCAAGCTCCTGCTCGTGGTATACCACGTCGTATATAAGACCACAGTAGGGGCTTTTGGACTTCCCCATGAACTCTTCGCATTCCACTTTTTATGCAAGCGTCTGATACGTGGAACATCGTGGGTGGTGACGGTACGTCTTACGAGAACCGCATTTAATGGCCTAGCCCATGCCCAGCCGTCATTTCGTATTTCGAGTGGAGGGCCTCGGATCCCCCATCAGGGCCATCCAACGGCCCTCTATACGTGATCCTTTACGCATATAAAAAGGGGTGGCCACCTTACGCATGGGCCACCCTTTCATTCAAAAAATTTCAAGCTTCAAGCTCCTCTTCTTCTTCTCTCTATATCTCCAGAAGAACGAAACCCTCGACCCTGCTACTGCCACTTTCAGAATTCAAGAAGCTTAGGCGCACAGATTTCCCTGAAGCTTTGGAAGTTATTACACCGACGAAGCTCTTACCAACGCAACACCTTCGTCTACCTCCCAGCCACACACTGTAAGTTTCCCGACCCTGTGTGTTTTGAAAATATGTTACTGTAGCTTAGGTAAATTTTTTTACTGTAGCTGCATGCAAGGGTTTGATGGGTTTTGTGGATATGGAGGGTGACAGCCTTTTTAGGTTAGGGTATATTTGTTGTAGGAAATCGCTTTAGAGTATGGGTTTCAGGATGCTTTTTCTGGGGAAAATTTCTGGGTAGGAGTTTTGGGAATTTTGGGTGCAAAACCGGGTAGCTTAGGGAACATGCCTCACAAGCAGTTTTGCAATTTTCTGCCTACTGAACCTTTCCCCCCAAGGAAAATTCTATCCTGACCCTCCTGACACACGAATCCCGAGTAATCGGGGATCGGTTGGGAGCACAGGTGCGTGTTCATCGAACCACGTGGTCCCACTCTCCACGGGTTGGGCTTACCTCAGCTCGTGTAAATAATAATTGCTTTTTCCTCATGCTTGGGTCGCCTTTTCTGAAATGTTTTCTTTTGTTCGTTAGGCGACCAGATGGCTCCAAAGAGAAAACTCCCACAGAAGAACATCAGCAGCTCGGCCTCCCAGCAGGACAAAGGGAAGGCGGCGATGCCTAGCTCCCCGATCCCCTGCTTCGGGCCGGCAGTGGAGAAGGAGGTCGAGGTGGCCCCTGATGCCTTCTTTGAGGCGGAAAGGATCGTCTCGAAGATAACCGACCAGGTGAAGATTAAAAAAATCTTCCTTTCCCACAACATCGCCCTGGGGAAAGCGTCCGTAGTGGCCCGACCTGCTTCAGAAGGCGAGCGGAGCTGTGCGCCGCTCGACGAGTCATTCGCGGCCTGGAGTGGTGAACATTTTAAGGCAGGGGCCTTCCTTCCACTGGATCAGTACTTTGCTGATTTCCTTAACTATGTGGGGTTGGCCCCATTTCAGCTCCCCCCCAATTCCTACCGTCTGCTGGCAGGGTTGAGGTATTTGTTCCAGAAGCACGAGTGGGAGGTCCCCACTCCTGCAGACATTTTATATTTCTTCTACCTCAAAGCCAGCCCGGACCAGCGGGGGCGAGGTGACGGGTTCTACTATTTAACCCGGTTTCCCAATACGGCGGCGGTCATCGAGTTGCCCAGCCACCCCAATGACTTTAAGGACCAGTTCTACATGTCAACTGGTTTCCGGAACTGCGAGCACCACTATTTCAATCGTCCTCGTAAGTTTCTCCCATCCTTAGCTCTCATTTTAAGTGTTATTTTAGCTCCTCCCGTACCCCATTTTGACTCAGACTAATCTTGCAGCCATCTTCGCGAGGACAGAGAGATCTGTGACCCTCAGGGCCCAATACGAAACACTGGCGGGCTTGCCCCCCAGTGAGAAGGATTATCGCGTGCTCGTGACGGACGAGACGATGGTGTTCTGCAAGCTAATTTTTCCAAATCAGACCCTGAGCCTAAAGAGGCCCTAGGGGCCGCCCCCAGCTTGGGACACCAGACCTATCATCGTGGAGGAGGTCGCGGGAGATGAAGAGGAGGAGGATGAGGGCGACGAAGTTCCGCTCGTGAGGAACAGGAAGAGGACCTTGGAGGTCGCCCAGAGGATGGGCGAGGAGAGGATCCAATCTGGAGCAGCCGCTGGTCCTTCTGGCCAAGGTAACCCTTACTTGTTTAGGAGTCTAGATAGGGCCACTGCAGACCCCCGGCTGGCTAGGTTCAATCCTAGGCAGCTCATCCATCGTCACCGAAGCGATCCGGACCTGAACACACTCCTGCTCCATTGTGTCGACCGGCTCGTGCTGGATCACCAAGAGAGCCGGCCTAGGGGTACCGTAGTAGTAGATAACACCCTAGCCTTTAGGTCGATCCTATTCGAGGAGTATGGGACCAACCTACGCACATGGCCATCACTCCAGAGGGGTATCTATGCTCCGGGGCTTAGGTAGTATGTAGAAGAATCTAGCCCTGAGTCAGAACCGGACCCAGAACTTGCGCCAGTTCGGGAAATAATCGCCTTAGGTTCTTCCAGCTCGGGGGGTAGGGCTCCCTTAGTATTCGCATACTTTTTATATTTAACCCTTTGTCCTTGTCTGTATGGTTGCTAACTTGTACTAACCATGTTTTTGTTTTGACAGAAGAGATGTCTCAGCCCGAGGATAGCTTGCGAGGCGCAGTCTTCGGGGGAAACCCCTCGGCCGGCCCAAGACTAAAAAGGTTTCGGGGGTCCAGGAGCGCCACTGGGACCTCCACCAAGTCTCCGGCAAAGGAGAAGGAGAAAACCCCGGCTGCCTAGGACACGGGAGCAATTCTTCCTGCCGCAGGAGCAGGCCAAATGCCTCCACCACTCCCGCGAGCTCCAGCCGCTACTCAGGACGTAGGAACGGAGCTCGGGACTCCGGCCGTGGTGGCCTCCGATGTGCGCATCCCAGTCAATCCTCAGGACCTGGAGAAGATCCCAGAGGCCTTCCGGGGGACAGTGTACGAGTCGGCGAACTACGCCGTCAATCATATCTATAAGTTCACCGAGAAGGAACTTCGGGCCATTGAGACAATGAGCCCAGTTGAGGTGATGGAGTCTTCAATGAGCATGACCCTGACAGCAAGTTGCCTTGTTTTCTCTGTAAAGCTCTTACCCTTACACTTTTCCCTGTTTTTCCTCTAAGGCAATTTTATCTTTCATTTCTCACAGGGCGTCGTCGCTCTCCACCGGAGCATCATCAGGGCCAAGACTCAACTCGAGGATATGAGAGCTGAGCATCAGGCTTCCCTTCAGGAGGCTAAGGCGACTGAAGATGCCTTGGCGACCGCAAAGGCCGAGTTGGAGAAAGCCCTCTCGAAGGTCCAGGAGCTCGAAACCTCCCTTGCCACCTCGCAAACGGACCTCGAGGCTGCGAAGACTGAGTTCCAGGCCGCCCAGGTCGCCCTAGAGGCCGAACGGACCACTTCGGAGCAGTCCATGCAGGATCTGTTCTATCACTGCTGGGCTTACAATCCGGAGGCTGACTTCTCCTTCATGTCACCGAGCCTTTGGGTGCGCTTGCTGGTGAAGTTCCAAGCTCGCCTTGCGAAAGAGGCACCGCCTTCAGAGACTAGGGAAGCCTCTGGCACGACGGAGCAGGGTGAGACAGCCACCTCCAAGGGGCCATCTGACGGAGCTTAGGGCGTTCTTTCCCTGTTGTCTTTGAACATTTTCAAGTATATATTTTTTTTTGTAACCTTTGCATGAGGTGTTTTCACCTCGAGACAATTTGCTTTGACGTTTTTAATTTACGCTCTTTTATGCTTTTAAGCATTTCAGTTATAATTTATTAAAAAACCTAGTTCGCGTTAACTTTAACCCATATTTCGAGCTCTTGAAGGAGAACAACGATCAATAGATTTAAATCAACTTCTAAGTTTTATGACTCGGTTAAAACCAGGAACTTAATTTGAAAACTTAGTTCGTGTTAATCTTTTATCCATATCTCGAGCTCTTTAAGAAGAACAACGATCAACAAATTTAAATCAACTTCTAAGTTTTATGACCCGGTTAAAACCAGGAACTTAATGTGAAAACTTAGTTCGTGCAAACTTTTATCCATATCTCGAGCTCTTTAAGAAGAACAATGATCAACAGATTTAAATCAACTTCTAAGTTTTATGACCCGGTTAAAACCAGGATAGGACTTAGTTAGCGTTAACCCTTATCAATATCTCGCGTTTTTAAGAAAACAACGGTCAACCGATAAGAATCAACATCTAAGTCGTTAAGGAGACCTGTTTATATCTAGGTACCATATGCCCCCCAAGTAACTGGGAAAGGGTCTTTCGTGGTTATTTTAGGATTACACTTGCAAATATGCGTGAAAAGCTGATTTTCATTAATACATAAGAAGTGGCCTTCCAGGCCTTACAAGTAGATCATTGGTAATATCTCTTTAAGTGGATGGCATTCCAAGTTCACGGGACCGCCCCTCCATCAAGTCGAGCTAGCTTATAAGTTCCCTCCTTGATGACCTGGTATGCTCCTTCCCAGTTCGGTCCCAAAACTCCGTCTTTGGGATCTTTTCCGGCGAGGAAAACTCTTCTCAGGACCAAGTCGCCTATGCTAAAGGTGCGTTTTTTAACCTTGGTGTTGAAGTAGCGGGCGATAATGGGCGAGCTGGAGTTGCGAATCCTCCCGCCTTTACTCAACCAGATCGAGGGAATGGCACAGGAGCTCGTGGTTTCGATCTTGGTCGTAAGATTGGACTCTATGCGAAATAACCTTTATCTCCAAGGGGAGGACTGCCTCACTCCCAAAAGTTAAAGAAAAGGGAGTATGACCCATAGGAGTCCGATGCGAGGTCTGGTATGCCCATAGGACCTGGGGGAGCTGTTCTGGCCAGACCCCCTTCGCTTCATCTAATCTTTTCTTGAGGCTCGCCTTTAAGGTCTTGTTGACAGCTTCGACCTGGCCATTAGCCTGAGGATAGGCCACGGAGTAGAAAATTTTCACAATCCCATGTCTTTCACAGAACTCGGTGAACTGGTCGCTGTCGAACTGAGTGCCGTTATCGGAGATGATCTTCTTGGGCAGGCCGAAGCGACAGATGATGCTTTTAACCACGAAGTCAAGCATCTTTTTAGACGTGATTGTTGCCAACGGCTCTGCCTCAGCCCACTTGGTAAAGTAGTCGATGGCTACCACGGCGTAACGGACCCCGCCCTTTCCAGTGGGCAGGGCGCCTACTAAGTCTATTCCCCAAATGCAAAGCGGCCAAGGGGCCGAGATCATTTTCAGCTCGACTAGAGGAGCTCGGGCAACTGCAGCGAATCGCTGGCACTTGTCGCACTTCTTCACGTATGAGATCGAGTCTTTGGACAGAGTCGGCCAGTAATACCCTTGCTTGAGAACCTTTAAGGCCAGGCTCTGCCCCCCAGTGTGGTCTCCGCAGAATCCTTCGTGAACTTCCTGCAGGATGGCCTTTGCCTCACTTGGAAGAACGCACCGGAGGAGAGGTAGGGAATGCCCACGTCGGTACAACACCCCATCGACCAGCGTATATCTCGGAGCTTGATACGAGATTCGCCGTGCGTCGTTAGATCCTTCAGGCAGCTTGCCCTCGACGAGATACTCAAGAATGTGGGTCATCCAAGTCGGCCTAGCGTCAATCATTTTGACCTCTGCCCGATCTCCTTCTATACTTGGTTTTTCCAAGAATTCTATTGGCACCAACCCCAAGGTCTCCGTCTCTCCTGAGGTGGCGAGCTTGGCAAGAGCATCTACATTGGCCTTCTATTCTTGAGGTATCTGTTCGATCGATCCTCGTTCAAATCCGGACAGCTCGGTTCTTACCTTTGCCAGGTAGGCAGCCATCTTGGGCCCCTGCGCCTGATATTCGCCCAAAATCTGGTTAACCAGAAGCTGGGAGTCACTGAAGCACTGGACGGAGCTCGCCTTTAACTCCTTGGCTATCCTCAGCCCGACCAACAAAGCTTCGTACTCCGCCTCGTTGTTGGAGGCCTTGAATCCGAACCTTAGCGCCGAATGGAATCTATGTCCCTCAGGGGATATCAGAATGATTCCGGCCCCGGAGCCGTTCTCGTTGGATGAACCATCCACAAATATCCTCCACCACGAATGGAACGAGGCGACCTGGGGTGATCCCTCTGTTGGACTCTCCTGGAATCCCGTGCACTCTGCCACAAAGTCGGCCAAGGCCTGACTTTTTATAGCAGTTCGTGGGGTGTAGAAAATCTCGAACTGACTGAGTTCGACCGCCCATTTTAACAGACGTCCCGATGCTTCAGGTTTTTGCAAAACCTGCCTTAAAGGTTGATCGGTCATGACGTGTATTGAATGAGATTAGAAGTATGGCCTGAGCTTTCGCGAGGCCGTGATTAGGCAGAACGCCAATTTTTCCATCAGCGGGTATCGTGATTCTGCCTCGAGAAGTCTCTTGCTGATGTAGTAGACTGGCTTCTGAACTTGGTCCTCTTCTCGTACCAGTACGGCACTAGCTGCATCCTCAGTGACAGCTAGGTAGAGAAAAAAAGGCTCGCCTGCCTTGTGCTTGGATAGCACGGGCGGTTCAGCCAGATGCGTCTTCAGGTTGAGGAATGCGCTTTCACATTCTACTGTCCATTCAAACTTCTTGTTTCCTCGGAGCAGGTTGTAGAAGGGCAAACATTTATCGGTTGACTTGGAAATAAACCGGTTTAGCGCCGCCACTCTTCCTATTAAGCCTTGGACATCTTTCCGCGACCTGGGCGAGGGAAGCTCGAGCAGTGACCTGAACTTAGCGGGGTTCGCCTCGATTCCTCGGGTATTGACTATGAACCCCAGGAATTTCCCTGATGCGACTCCAAAAGTGCACTTCTGGGGATTGAGCCTCATGCCATATTCTCGTAGTATCTTAAAACATTCCTCCAGGTCGGGAACATGGTTGTCGGCAGTCTTTGACTTGACTAGCATGTCATCAACGTACACTTCCATATTATTTCCGATCTGGTCTGCGAACATTATATTTACTAGACTTTGGTAGGTAGCTCCTGTGTTCTTCAAACCGAATGGCATGACCTTGTAGCAATAGACATTAGTCGGGGTCATGAAGCTGGTATGTTCCTGGTCCGCTGGATTCATCGCGATCTGATTGTAGCCTGAGTACGGGTCCATAAAGGACATGAGCTCGTGCCCCGCCGTGGCATCCACCAGCTGATCGATCCTTGGTAATGGAAAAAAATCCTTGGGGCAGGCTTTATTCAGGTCGGAGAAGTCAATGCAGGTTCGCCATTTCCCGTTGGGCTTTGGAACTAGCACGGGGTTGGCGACCCAAATTGGAAATTTGGCTTCACGGATAAAGCCACATTTTTTGAGCCGGGCTACTTCTTCTTCTAGGGCTTCAGCTCGTGTTGTTCCTAAACGTCTTTGCTTCTGAGACTTGGCAGGAGCGCTTTTATCCAGATGGAGCGTGTGCATGATGACACTCGGGCTAATTCCCACCATGTCCTCATGGGACCAGGCAAATACATCTAAGTTAGCCCGCAGAAACGTAATCAGCTCCGCCTTCCTCTTGCTACAGAGGTTTTTCTCGAGCTTGACCATCCGTGATGGATTTTGTGGATCAAGGTTCACCTCCTCGAGCTCCTCAATAGCCTGGAGCTCGGATCTGTCTTCGCCTACTCGGGGGTCAATGTCCTCACTCAAGGCGACATTTTCCCCTTTGGCGCTTTGAGGTTTTTCAATCTCAGGAGTCGCCAAGGGTTCCTGGGATTCCTCTTCACTCTGAATGGCCATAGCCAGCTGCCCAGGTTTGGACTTTCCCTTCATGGAAATGCTGTAGCATTCCCTGGCAGCGAGCTGATCGCCCTGGATAGTGCAGATTCCTGTTGAAGTAGGGAACTTCATGGCGAGGTGTCGAATGGAAGTGATGGCCTCAAAAGCTATGAGCGTAGGCCGGCCCAAAATGGCGTTTTAAGCAGCGGAGCAGTCTATGACCACGAACTCGAGTAGCTTGGATACTGTCCGAGACTCTTCCCCTAGGGTGATCACCAGCTCGATCATCCCTATCGCCGCTGATCCTTCTCCTGAAAAACCATACAGCATCGTGGAGGTTGCCTTTAGCTCGGCGACGGTCAAACCCATCTTCTCTAAGGTGGACCGGAATAGGAGGTTCACCGAACTCCCATTGTCTATTAGCACCCTTCTCACTCTCCGGTTGGCGAGCTGGACTGCTACAACCAAGGGATCATTGTGAGGGAACTGGACATGGCCTGCATCTTCCTCCGTAAAAATGATTGGTTGTCTCTCCAATCGCTGCTGCTTTGACTGGCGCTGCTCCGGGACGAACTCCACTCCGTTGTGAGCCTTTAGTTCATTCACGTATCTCTTCTGGGCGCCTCTGCTCGTGCCAGCCATGTGCGGTCCTCCAGAGATGGTGGATATCTCTCCTCCGACCACAGGAGGAGGAACATCCTGATCTACCCGAGGCCCGGGCTGACTGACTGGGACTTCTGGAGCAGGTCGACTCGCCGGAACCCTGTTCCGTGAGTATTGTGCCAAGGGACCGGCTCGGATGAGAGTCTCGATCTCATCTTTTAGGTGCCTGCAATCGTCGGTATTGTGGCCCACATCGTTATGAAAACGACAAAAATTGGAAGTGTCTCTCTTTCCTTTGTGGTGCTTCAATGGCTCCGGCCTCTTCCAGGGGACTCGAGTAGAGTTGGCTAGAAAGATACTCTCCTTGGACTGAGTGAGCTCGGTATACGTCGTGAAAATGGGCTTAAACTTATCTGCAGACTTATTCTTCTTTTGGCCGTGCTGACTGTTTTCGCCATTGCCCTTTCTTTTGCTTCCACCGGGCTGGTTGTTCTGTGTGACGTCTGGGGTCGCTGCCACGACCTCCATCCCGGCTCGGGAACCTGGCTGGTTCTCGCGGCTGAGGCTTCGGCTTCTTCCAAGTTTATCCATTCTTGGGCCCTATTAAGGAATTCGTTGATCGAACTGACTCCCTTCTTTTGTATATCCTTCCAGAGATCTCCTCCAACAAGGATTTCGGTTCTCATGGCCATGAGCTTGGAGCTTTCATCCGTGTCCCTAGCTCGGGCAGCGAAGTTCGCGAATTTGCTCAGGTAGGTCTTCATCGTCTCACCGGGCTGCTGTCTCACGTTGGCCAGGGAGTCGGCCTGAACACGGGCGGCCTGGGAGGCGCGAAATGCCCTTTTGAAGTCAGCTGAGAAGGTCTTCCAGGAGCTGATGGACTGTTTTTTACTTTGCTTGAACCACTGCCTGGCAGGTCCGGTCAGTGTGGAGGGGAAGATCAAGCATCTCAGCTCCGGACCAATGTTATGGGCCATCATTAGGGTGTTGAACATCCCTAAATGGTCCGACGGGTCTACGTCCCCGTTGAACTTTGACAAGTGAGGCATACGGAAGCCAGATGGATATGCCGTTGATGCTATGTTGGGGGCAAAGAGTTCCATCTCATCTCCCGAATCATATTCGTCTTTTTCTTTTTCAGACAAGAGCTTCTTCATCAGCTCCTCCATCTAGGTCAGGCGATCGAGGGTTTGGTCCTGATGTCCTTGGTTATTCCGGGGCTGTTCAACAGCTCCGGATCCATTGTGCACATTTGGTGGGTTATTGCCCCTCCTACCTTGAGATAGGTTAGTTGGGACATTCCCCCCGTTGCGTACTTCGGACATAACCCCCCCTGAACGAGCCTGGCTGCCATTTCTAGCCCGGTTCTCTCTATGAGAGTTGAGGCGATCTCGAAGGTCGCCTCCCTGGGTGGTTTGGTGACTTTGTGCCGAACTCAACCGCTGGCGTAGGTCTCCTCCAGAGAGATCACTCCGGCGACTGCCGGTCCAGTGGCTCCTGCTGGATAGGCTTGGAGTCCGCCTTTGGAGGTGACGACCTGAGCTTTCCCCTGGCGCCCTGCTACGCCGGGAAGGTCCAGTTGATGGCAGGTTCCTCCTACTACTCCCATAGGCTGGGATGTCCTGGACGGGCCGAGGTGGAGACGGATATCTGATCGGAGATGGAGGATGCCTGACGGGGGAGGCAATCCTAGTTCCGTCTGGACGGATCAAGTTTGGTAGGGGCCTTTTGGCCCTGCCAACCTGCTGGTCCCGCACCGGGCGATCTGGACGAGGCACCGGACGGTCGTCGAGGATAGGCTGACGTCGCGAGCCCTCCCAGGATCTTCTTCGGGAATTTCCTCGAGCTCCCCTGGGCGTCCTCGAGGATGGCTGAGAGCTAGGAGTTGATGTCCTGACCGAACGACTGTATTATTGTTGTCTGGTCCTAGGCATTTCCCCGAAGTTTGCATCTCGATGGTGTGCTGAAGGGGTGGAGTTGGCTGCTGGAAGTCTATCCGACCGGCTATGCCTGGACCGGTTACCCCAGCGAGACTTAGGAGCCTCACCTTGCCTCTCTCCAACGTTAACGTCGGTTGTGAGAGGGGGTAGTCGGGCCAGGATATCCTTGATTTGCTGGCTGGCCGTTGCTAACTGGCTCCTCAGTTGAGCATTCTCCATCTCCACCGCAGTATAATAACACGGGTTCGGATTAGGCGGCCGAGGCGCCGAACTACCAGTATCGTCTTGGCCCGCCGGCTGTTTTGCTGGACTTCAGAAACTTGTTCATCAGGGATGGTAGTATGATGAGCCTCCTGGCCATCATGTTGTTCTGTCTCGTTGCGATGCCTGGACCGTGTAGTCACCATAGTTGGATGTTTGTAGCAGCACTAATCGGAAAAGCTCTCAATGAAAACACCAAACTGTTGACGCGGTTCTTCGCCAACAGGTAATTAAGAGAAGGAGAGAAAAGGATTAGTGCTAAATGTGAACCGAAATAGATATATGATCTTAGAGGATGAAAGGGGTGACTCAAGACACAGTTTTTAAGTGGTTCGAAGGTTAAAATCCTTCTACTCCACTAGTCAATATTATTGATCTATACTGAGTATTTGGTTACAAAGTATTTCTTACAAGAGATTATTTTTCCAACCCCTATCAACTCCCAGGGTCTCCATATTTATAGGAGAAGGCACCTGGAAGTTGGTAGGGAGGTCATCCCGTGACCTTCTTACTTGTCGTATCAATTCTGTGACATTCATGATTAATTCCTAAACCTGACACATAAGTGTGGTCAAATCAATAGATAAGGAAGTAATGGGCCGCACGGCCCAACCCAATCGTGGGTGTCTGAACACGCACGTTCCTGCTGCGTGTCCGAGAAGTCAGGGGGATATCAGACACGTGATGCCTGATATATGGACGTTTACCTTGCGTGTGTTTACTTCTCAAGGGGACATAGCTCCATATCCAGCTCGTACCGCGAGCTGCATACTGGACTCGACCTTCGGCCTTCAGGGGGCCTGCTCCAGTCTTGGACGATGAAGGCGAGCCCTTTGGGCTTCCTCGAGCTAACGACAGAAGCTCCGGTCTTAGGGGAGTTCATGAGATAACTACGATTAGTCAGCAGCTCGGCTTGCTAATCAGCCCGCGGGAAAACCAGGGCGTACAGAATGTGCCCTCCAACTTCTTTGGACTTGACCAGCATGTCATCGACATATACCTCCATATTTTTGCCGATCAAGTCTCGAAACATGCCATTCGCTAAACGCTGGTAGGTGGCTCCTGTGTTCATCAAGCCGAATGGCATTACCTTATAACAGTATAATCCCTTGTCTGTTCGGAAGCTGGACAATAATCCCTTGTCGGAAGGGTGCATACTTATTTGATTATACCCAGAATATGCATCCATGAATGAGAGTATTTCATGTCCAACAGTTGCATCGACCAGTTGGTCTATTCTGGGTAGTGGGAAGTAGTATTTGGGGCAGGCCTTGTTCAGATCTATGAAGTCCTCACATGTCGTCCACTTCCCGTTTGGCTTTGGGACCAGCACGGGGTTTGATACCCAATCTAGGTAGTAGGCCTCCCTTATAAAACAATTTTCCTTGAGCCACTCGACCTCCTCCTTCAAGGCTTGAGATCGGTCTTTGTCAAACAGTCTCCTTTTTTGTTGCACCGGTGGGTAGTTTTTGTCCACATTAAGGACATGGCTTATTATGGGCGGAGAAATTCCAACCATGTCCTTATGTGACAAGGCAAAGACGTCTTGGTGCTTCTTCAAAAATTCACCAACCGTGCCTTAATTTCCACCTCTAGCTCCTTCCCGAATTTGATTACTCTAGTCGGGTCCTCTTCATCTAGTAGGACTTCGTCAAGATCTTCAACTGGTCCTACCCGCACGACGTGATCCCCAAAGCAAGGATCGATGTCATTTCCCTCACTTTGGGAAACTTGCTATAATAACAAATCTTCGTTAAAAGGAACCCCCGACTCTAGTAGAGTGTTTCTTTCAACGTCAACTTCCATGTTGACAACCTCATCGGTTCCTTCATTCCCTTCGCAGCAGGTTACTACCATGTTGTTTACACATGGTCCTTTCTTTTCCTTGACCACTGACGCATTATAGCATTTCCGTGCCTCCCTTCCATTACCCTATACACATCCTTGCCCTGCGCTTGTGGGAAACTTCAAAGATAGATGCCAGATAGACACTTCTGTGTGTAATGCCATCAAGAGGGGTCTCCCAAGAACTAAGTTGTAAGTCAATGAGAAATCTACCACCAGGAACTTTGTCATCACAGTCTCGTTCGTAGGGGCATCCCCCACTGTGACCGGTAGTCTGATAGTTCATGCTGGTGCTAGGCATTCTCTTGTGAACTCATATATCACTTGGGAACAAGGTATTGGGTCATTGACCATGAGCTTCATCTTCTCGAGGGATGATTTGTAGATGATATCTACTGAGCTTCCCATATCCACCAAGCACCTCTTCACTTGAGCATTAGCGATTTGAATGGTATGGACCTGAGGGTCATTGTGGGGGTACCTAACGTGTCTGGCATCATCCTCCATAAAAGTGAGAGTTTCACTTTCATACTTTAGATTTTTTGGAGACCGCTCCTCGATTTCCATGCAATGGGAAGACTCCCCTACCTCGTGTCTTAGGGTCCTCACATATCGCTCGTGAGTATTGTTATTGTTGCCTGCTATGTAGGGCCCCCCACATATGGTATCCTATGTGAAGTCCACGGCCGCTGGTTCCACTAGTGGACTCTTTGGCCTTTTGGAACTCTCGATTCCTACTTGGAGTTTCGGTCTTAACTCAGTTCCTCGAGAGTTTTCCTGATTTGAGGAGAAACTCTATCTGATCCTTCAGCGGTTTGAACTCATTTGTGTCGTGTCCATAGTCATTATGGAAATGACAAAACTTGTTCTTGTCCCTTATTCCTTCTGAGCGTAAGGGTGGTGGCTTTTGGTATGGTACCTCCTGGTATGTTGCCAAGTAAATCTCGACCCTTGATGTAGTTAGGATAGTATAATTGGTGAACCTGGGCTGGTAGGGCTGATGCTTAGGCTGTTTGTTGGTTGGTGCTGACTTAGCCTTCTTTTCTCCACCATGCTCGACCCATGAGGTATTCCTCTTTTTTCTGTTGCTCCCATTGCTACCCTAAGGGTTTGTGTTGTTCTTGCCTGCCTTGATAATGGTCAAATGGTTTATTATTTTTTCTTCCTTCATGATAGTGTCATCTAGCTTCAGGTATTTTTCTGCTCGGTCCAGGAACTCCTACAAGGTGTTGATGGGGCTCATGTGTATGCTATCCCAAAAGGGACTACGATAAATTATTCCTACTGAGATGGCAACAAACTTCCCTTCATCTCTTACTGTGGATGCTCGATTTGCCTCCCTCATGAATCTTTGGATGTAGTCCTACAGGGATTCATCCTTCCCTTGCTTGATGTCAGCTAGCTAATTGGCATAAACTAGTTGAACCCATCCGGCACTGAAGACGTTGAAAAATTCCTTCCTGAACTGCTCCCAAGAAGTGACGAATCCATGTTTTAATTTCCAATACCATTCTTGAGCTGAGTCAGAGAGAGTGGTAGGGAATACCTCGCACCTATAATCATGCTTCAAACCGAGTAACTCTATCTGATCCTCAAACTTTCTAATGTGTCG
Source organism: Humulus lupulus (assembly GCF_963169125.1). Classification (NCBI taxonomy): domain Eukaryota; kingdom Viridiplantae; phylum Streptophyta; class Magnoliopsida; order Rosales; family Cannabaceae; genus Humulus; species Humulus lupulus. Next base: position 113,135,173 of record NC_084796.1, read on the forward strand.
TACTAGATCCTCCTTCCCAGTGTATGTTGGAAGTTTCGAGGTCTTGTATTTCGGTCGTGGTTGAGCAGCTTGGATCTTGGTATTGAAGGGCTCCCACTTCTATAGCCAGCTCGATATCGGAAGGTTTCTTTGTCAGGCCCTGAACAACCATGGTGAGTGCATCTATTTGAGCCTACACTACTGGTGGGATCGCTGCTCTAGGTGGGGTAGACGTCCTTGGTACCCCTTCTTGAGTGTTGGTCCTCATGTTGATGACATCCCTCAGATCCTGAGGTTGTGCATCTTTTCTAAGCCTATTGAACACGATATTGGTGTTGTTCATCGATTCCTTTTCCTTGTGAGACTGAGAGTGTAGGGGTGGTAGCTCCGCCTTGCCCTTGTCGGTGCAATCCTGCCCCCGAGCCGCTCGTCCTACATGACTTTGAGACTTTGAGCGGCCGTTTCCATTCCTGTCACTCCATTCAGATGTCCAACCTTCCTCTCCTGTGTTGTTTCGTCTGTCCCCCTACGAGGGGGCCTTCGGGTTGGTAACACTCTTACTCCGATATGAAGTGTTATTCTTCTTAGTCATGGAGGAGGCACTCTTAGACTGCGCCTCTTCATCCTATCTCTGGGAAAGTGGCTCTGAGAGCGTACTTGGGGTTCGAATCCTCCCCTGGGATGCCCTGTTACTGCTGTCTTGCATACCTGCTGCTTTGGCTTGAGCCTCTCTCACTGCCTGAGTAGCAGCTTCAGTTTTAGCTCGGACTAACTGGGTAGCCGCCTCTAGGGCCACAACAACCTCCTGGTGCCTCCGATTTGCTTCCTATTCCCTCTGGATCATCCACTGGACCTACTCATCTATCTCCCGTCATTGTTATTCCATAGTCTCCCTCTAGAGGGAAATTTCTGCAGCAAAGGCCTCCTGCCTCGCCAAAAATTGCGCCATCTCCTCCTGGTGAGCATCTTGTGGATCTTCCACATCAGGTTGATCTCCAAAATCCACCTGAGGTTCGTTAACGGGATCGATGGGATCCTGAGTGGTGGAATCCCTGGGATCCATCTTCTTTGTCTGACTGGGTTTTGGAGGCATCGTAAAACAGATGAAAGTGTGTTTTTCTTGATTTCGTACTCTCAATGAAAGCACCAAAATGTTGACCTATGAAATTGGCCAACAGTTGTATGTACAGTACACAACACCTTTTGAACGAAATGAATATAATATAGGACAGTGTGCAAATATCTTAAATAAACACACAAAATTTTTATAGTGGTTCAGCCTTGTAGTGAAGAGGAGTAATAACCTAATCCACTTAGTCTTTGGTATTGCATCACTCGATAGACAATTACATGGATTAACTGAAGTATTCACTCGTCACCAATTTGCCCAGAGTTTCTCCCCAGAATATATCTCTCTCAAAATCGTTCCAAAGAAAGATCCAAAAATCTCCCATTTATGAAGCCCTGGGTCCTTTATTTATAGTACCAATGGGCTATTACATGATCAGTAATACTAGAGATCGTGGTTTAGTACACGATTATTGGGTAGTGGAGATACATGTTCACCTCCCCATGATTATGAGATCGTGGGTCTTCTCGTTCTTTCTCTGGATCGTGGTTGACGATGCACGATTGAAACCTTCGGGAAAAAAACTAATTCTTGGATGGTCCATGAGACTTAGGTGGTAGGCCTGACGACCCTTTAGAGCTTGGGTGCTAGGCCTAATGACCCTCTAGGTGCTAGGCCTGCTGATCTTCTGGGTGCTAGGCCTGATGATTTCAGCTTGAACGAGCGTGAACTTTATCCAGCAAAGTGTATTTGGGAGTTTAGGTCGACCACCCATGTGGCTCTTGAGCATGTCAGGCCGACCACCCCTAAGGGTTGGGGTCAGGCCGACCACCCCTAGGGGCTAGAGCCAGGCCGACCACCCCTCAGGGGTTTAGGTCTGGTTGACTTCCCTATAGGTCGTGGACCTATCTTTTTTGCTCATCGGTCTTTTTCAATACTTTGTCATTTTTCCCTGACTTGTGATGCCATGAGTCGCTTTCTCATTTGTCACGTCATCTCTTGATTTCTGAGGGATAACAACCATTATTAAGTATTTTGAAACCTTTTTCTCAACAGCTACATGCAACCATTTGTGACCACTTTAGTTGCTTATCCTATCTTAAGTTTCTGGATTTAGTTTATATGCTATTGACTATTATTTTCATAGACCATTATTATGTTTTTTGAAGCCTTTTCCTCAACAGATACATGCTACATTTTTTCAATATTTGTAATAGAGAGATAATTTGATTTAATTTTTTGCAACAATCAAATTAATGATGCCTCAAATTAATTAATTACAACTATTGTAAGATCATCTATGCATATCACATGATTTGACTAAACTACCCACATATTAACTAATATTAAAGTGTTACAAAATTTACATTGTAAAATAATAAGCCATAATATTAAAGTGGTACAAAATTTACAATGTAAAATAATAAGTCATTCACACCAAACTTTACTACAAACAATACTACGTAATTCACGTTTACTCTGGATATAACTCATTACTTAATTTACTTCTATTGCTGAGTCTAATTATAAGCAAATTGCTTGCTGAAAGTCCAAATTCACCCAATACCTACACAAACGACATGATTTGACTAAATTGCCCACCTATTAACTAATATAACATTTTGGCGCGAAGACAGCCAGTAACAAAAACATCCTACAACAGTAAGTTTTAGGATGCAAGTACATTTGCAGATAATGTGTACCGACTGTGAGCAAAATTAACTATTATTTTAATACATCACACACACACACACACATATATATATATATTGATTTATCATATTATTATATTTATTGTTGCTACGTTACCAGTCTGGAAAAGTGGTGGATGCGTGACTGCATCCATTGCATATATATATATATATATAGTCTCTAACTATATATTATTTATTTGACTTTAAAATTATAAAGGCAACCATTAGTTCTTCCAACTCAAACAGGGATTTTTTAACCTCTAGGATTTGTTTCTGATGGTGATGCAATTTTTTTGGCTGGTGCTACAAAATGCATGAAGTGACTTCTCTTTAATTATCTGTTAAAATAAAAGACAAAACAAATTCTCATCCTTCAACTTGAATAATTAATCTTTGATAGTTTCAATAAAATGCAGCTTGGTAATAATATTATCTATGTTGAAAAATATTGTTAAGGTCCTTTTTTGTCTTGTATCTTTGTAAGTTTTTATTTTTCTTCTTCCTCTTGTAGTCTAGTTAATTAGGCCTGCATTGCACTATGTAACAAGTAATAAGAATCCTATATTACTTGGTTTTACTTTTGTTTTTCAAAATAATATATGAAAAATTATATCTACATTAAGCCACATGTTGAATAATTTTTTTTAATCTATATGCATCTTTCCTACTTGCCTCTTATGAGTATACTCTTTATAAATCTTAATAAATTTAATCACCAAACAATGATGTATTTCTGTTTATTTATTGGAATGATTCTCCAGCCTAGTTGACAACATTGCTTTACCAAAAACCCATACTAAAGACTAGAATGTATTCCAAAAATAAATACTCCTTAGATGCATGATTAGATTTTGGACATTACAATTTACACACATATTACAATATTGTTACAACAAAAATCACATTCTCTATTATCATCTCAAGGCTAAGAATCCAATACCAACAAACTAGCTTTGTTATTCAAAGTACTAAGAACTCAATTTAAAAGAGAAAGTATTAGATTATGATACTTAAGAACAAACAAATAGCTTACTCAGTTATTTGTTGTATCTATATATGTACATACATTGTGTTGACGCGGTTCTTCGGCAACAGATAATTAATAGAATAAAGAGTGGGATTAGTGCTAAATAATGAACCGTAATAGATGAGTGATCTCCAAGTAAAATGATGACATAAATACTTTTTTAGGTGGTTCAAAGGTTAAAATCCTTCTAGTCCACTAGCCAATATTATTGCTCTCTTTCTGATATTCTTTACAGGGTATTTCTTTACAAAATAGGGTCCAACCCTTTGCAACTCCCAGGGTCTCCATATTTATAGGGAGAGGGCACCTGGGGGTTGGCAAGGGGGGTTATATCGTGACCTTCTCACCCATCATGTCACTTCTGTGACATTCATGATTAATTCCTAAAACCTAACAATGAAGTGTGGTCTAATCAATAGGTAAGGGGGATAATGGGCCGCATGGCCCAACCCAATTGTGGGCGCCTGAACACGCACGTTTCTGCTGCGTGTCCGAGAATTCAGGGATGGATCAGACACATGATGTCTGATATATGCACGTTTACATTGCGTGGTTGAATTTATAAGGGGTCATAGGTGCCAACTCAGGCTCGCACCTCGAGCTGGATGTACTCTTCAGCTCGCGATGTCCATACTTCGAACCCGACTCAGTAATCTCATTAAGCCTTTGGTTACCTTGAGCTAAAGAGGTAGGACCTGGTAACAGTAGCTTCGAGCACGTGGCATCCACGTGGCTGGTATAATTATGCCCTTTCTCAGCTCGCTAATAGCCCGTGGATATTTAGGGCGTACATTTGCCCCCCAAGCCCCTGCTCGTGGCATATGACGCCACCCGAGGGGCCACAGTGGGGGCTTTTAGGCTTCTTTGTGGACTCTTCATATTCTGCCCATTACGCTGGTATCGAATACGTGGAGCATCGTGGTTAGTGACGACACGTCTTTCGAGAACCGCATTAAATGGCCTGACCTATATTCAGTCGTCGTTTCGTCTTTCGAGTAGTGATCCTCGTATCCTACATCAAGGTGATCCAATGGCCCTCCTCCTTTGGCCTTTTACGTATATAAAAGGGCTGGCCACCTTTCGCATGGACCACCTGTTCATTTGAAAATTTTCTCATTTTCTCATCTTCTTCTTTCTTCTTAGTCTCAAAACCCTCTCTTTCTTCCGGTCACTGTCCCCAGCGTTCCAGAAATTCAGGCACGAGAGCTCCTTCGAGACTCCGGTACCAGCAATCCCAGTAGGATTCCAACCCAGACGACCCTTTCAGTCTCACCACAGCAAACATTTCTCTACGTCCTCCATTTGTGCATGTTTTAAATGTTTTCCTTCACTGTTGCTTAGGTAAATTGTCTCTGTAATCGCATGCAGTATGTTGCTGGTATTTTATGTGTAGGTTTTTATCCTAGGGGCATTGACCATAGGAAAAACCATTTAGGAGCATGACTCATAGGGTACACTTTCTGGGGAGATTTTCAGGGTACTAAGAACTCAATTTAAAAGAGAAAGTATTAGATTATGATACTTAAGAACAAACAAATAGCTTACTCAGTTATTTGTTGTATCTATATATGTACATACAAAAAATTATTTTTTGTATGCCTGTTTGGAATAACCAGTTCTTAGGGTGCAAAAATCGGGTAGCTTAGGGGAAACGCTTCACATGCGGTTTTGAACTGTTGCCTACTGAAACTTTCCTTCCAAGGCAAACTTTTACTCTGACCCTCTTGACACACGGATTCCGAGTAATCGGGGACCCGTTGGGAGCACAGGCGCGAGTTCATAGAACCGCGTGGTCTCACTCGCCACGGGCTGAGATTACCTCAGCCCGTGTAAAGGAAACACTTCGCGCTAGATTCTTTCTTATACTTAGGTCGCCTTTTCTAAATTTTCTTCTTTGTTCGTTAGGTGATCAGATGCGCGTGCGACTCGTCTTCCCAACAAAAAGGAAAAGAGGTGGTCACGGACTCCCCGATCCCCAACTTCGGTCCAACCGTGGAGAAGGAGGTCGAGGTGGGGCCCGATGCCTTTTTCAAGGCCAAGAGGATCGCCTCGAAGGTCACCACCCAAGGGAAAGTCAACAAAATCTTGCTTTCCCACAACATTGAGATTGGTAGGGGCGCCCTGGACGCCTGACCTCCCCTTGAAGGTGAGCGGAGCTGCGTGCCGCTTGACAAAGAATACGCCACCTGGAGCGATGAGCATCTCAAGGCTGGGGCCTTCCTCCCATTGGACTAGTACTTCGCGAATTTTTTAAATTACGTGAAGCGGGCTCCCTTCCAGCTCCCCCCTAACTCATATCATTTGTTAGCGGGGTTGAAGTATCTATTCCTGAAGCAGGAATGGGAGGTCCCCACGCCGGCAGACATCCTCTACTTCTTCTACTTCAAGGCCAGCCCGGAGCAGCGGGGGCGAGGCGATGGGTTCTACTATCTGACCCATTTTCCAAATTCGGCTGCAGTCATCGAGCTGCCCAGCCACCCTAACGACTTTAAGGACCAGTTTTTTATGTCCAAGGGGTTTCGCAACTGCGAACACCATTACTTCAACCGTCCTCGTAAGTACCTTCTACTCTCAGCTCGTAAGTTGATTGTTGATTAGCTTCTTTTATTCGTTCCTGACTTAGAAACTATCATGCAGCCATTTTCGCGAGGATGGCCAAGTCAGTGACCCTTGGGGGTCAATATGAGACCTTGGCGGGGCTCCCGCCAAGTGAAAAGGATTATCGCCAGCTCGTGTCCGACAAGACGATGCTGGCGTGTAAGTTAATTTCTCCAGGATAGACTCTGGCCTTGAGGAGACCGCGGACCATCCCCGCTGCTCACGAGATGGCGCCCATCCCCGAGGAGGAGGCCGCGGGCGAGGATGAGGTGCCCCTCGTGCAGCAGAAATGGGATCTAGAGGTCGCCCAAGAAGTAAATGTGGAGAGGGCCCAGTCCGGGGCAGCAGCCGGCCCCTCCGGCCAAGGTAATCCTTATTTATTTAGGGATTTAGATAGGGCCACTGCAGACTTAAGGCTTGCTAGGTTTAATCCCGGCCAAATCATTCACCGCCACCGAACAGACCCAGACCGCAACATCACTTTACTCCAATGTGTTGACCAGCTCGTGCTGCGTAATGAAATGGGTCGCCCTAGGGGAACAGTAGTAGTAGACAACACCCTAGCCTTTAGGTCGGCCTTCTTTGAGGAGTATGGGACCAATCTTAGGTCGTGGCCCTCTCTCCTGGAGGGTGTAGTAGCTCTGGGTCTTAGGGAGTACGTAGAAGAGTCCAGTCTTGAGGTAGATCCGGACCCAGAGCCTCTTCTAGCTCGCGAAGTCGTTATCTTAGACTCCCCTACTGAAGTTTCGGGGCCAAAGGTCGTGACCATAGATTCCTCCTCTAGCTTGGAGGGTAGGACCCCTTTCAATACATACTTGAGACCTGCTTTCTTTTCTTTTGTTGATTTGCAAAAATATTTTTACATGTATATTAATGCTTTGTTGTCTTTGCTTTAACAGAGGAGATGTCTCAGCCCGGAAACAAGGATTTGCGAGCCATGTTCCCTGGAGGGAACCCCTCCTCCGGGGCTTCTGGGCCCATGGTGAAGAGGCTTCGGACGACGAAGAAAGCCATCGAGAATACCTCCAAGTCTCCTGCAAAGGGAAAAAATCAAGCCCCGGCTGCTCAGGAGAAAGTGCCTCCGCCCCCTCCTGCAAAGGAGAAGATGCCACCGCCTCCTCCGCAAGCTCCCATCTCTATTCGGGAACCGGAGGTGCCCACTGGGACCTTATCAACCACGACCCCCGAGGTGCGCATCCCGGTCAACCCCCGAGCCTTGGAGAAAATCCCCGATGTCTTCAGGGGGACGGTCTATGTGACCGCGACCTACATGGTGGACCACTGTTACAATGCCAGCTCGAGGGATCTGCGGGAGATTGAGACAAGGAGTCCCGAGAATGTGATGGAGTCTTCACTGGGGATGACCTTCACGGTAAGCTGGCCTTGCCACTGGTACTCCTTGTTTGTTTGCATTATTACTTTTCCGAAGGCACTTGCCTTATTATCTTTTGGTCTTGTAGGGTGCTCTGGCTCTTCATCGGAGCATATCTCGGTCCCGGGCCAGGATCGAGGAGATCAGGGGCGAGCACCAGGCTGCTCAGGTCGCTCTCGCGACAGCTCAACAACAGGAAAGGGACGCCAAGGCGGCCCTGGCAACCGCTCGAGAAAACGAGAGGGTCGCCCAGGCTGAGCTGGAGGCATCCCGGACCAAGCTGCAGGAGGCTGATGCCACCAAGGCTGCCCTAGCCAACGCGAAGATTGAGCTCGAGGAGGCCAAGGCTGCCCGGGCCGCACCGGACGCCGCGAAGGTTGAGGCCGAAGAGGCCAAGGCTGCCCTGGCGGCGGAGAGGGCAGCTTCCAGCTCCTCCATGGAGGATATGCTGTACCACTGCTGGGTCTTCAACCCGGAAGGTGACTTCTCCTTTCTGGAGCCGGACGCGTGGGAGTACTTCTTGGAGAAGTTCAAGGCTCGCCTTCAACAAGAGGCGCCCTCCGAGACCGGGGAGACTTCCACGGCCACCGAGCAGGATGGCGAAGGGGCGACCTCATCAGAGCGGCCTAGCGGGGCATAGGACTTTTCTTTTTCTTTTTATCCTCTACATTTTTTTTGTAACTTAACATTATGAGGTTTTCTGACCTCGAGACAATCGATTTCTTCAACTTTTATTTTAATTGATTTACATATTTTTGCCTCAATCTTGTTTCTCTTCTATGCATTTGGTAATAATCTTAGTTTCTGTTGGTGTTGTGATTGACATTTTACGTTCTTCTAGGAAAAAACATCTGTTAACCAACTTGAACCAACTTCTAAGAGTTAAGTCCTTGTTGTATCCAGTACATTAATTTGAAAAACTTAGTTCGTGTTAATCCTTTATTAATATCTCGTGCTTTTTATTAAAACATCGATCAATCAATTTGAATTAACATCTAAGTTTTTTAGGACCTGGTTGATTCCAGGACATTAATTTTGAAAACTTAGTTCGGGTTAATCCTTTATTGATATCTCGTGCTCTATAAGAAAAACATCGATCAATCAATTTGAACTAACTTCTAAGTTTTTAGGACCTGGTTGAATCTAGGACGTTAATTTGAAAACTTAGTTCGCATTAATCCTTTATTAATATCTCGTGTTTTTTAAGAAAAACATCGATCAATCAATTTGAATTAACTTCCAAGTTTTTTAGGACGACCTGGTTATATCCAGGATATAACTTAGTTCGCATTAATCCTTTATCGATATCTCGTGTTTTTTAAGAAAAACATTGATAATTCAATTTGAACTAACTTCTAAGTATTTAAGATGACCTGGTTAAATCCAGGACATATGCCCCCCAAGTAATTAGGAAAGGGTCTTTCATGGTTACTTGACATTACATCCACAAATATACACAATAATGAAAAAAGATTTAATTCTCATTACTTAATAAACAAAAGATGGCCTCTGACCAAGCCTTACAAAGGTATCACTGATAATATTTCTTCAAATGGATGGCATTCCAAGTTCGTAGGACTGCTTCTCCATTAAGTCGAGCTATCTTGTAGGTTCCTTCCTTTATGACCTCGGTTATTTGGTATGGCCCTTCCTTGTTCGGTCCCAATACTCCGTCTTTGGGATCTTTACTGGCTAAGAAGACTCTTCTGAGGATCAGTTCGCCAATGCCAAAGGCGCATTTTCTGACCTTTGAGTTGAAATAACGAGTGATCTTATGCTGATAATGCGCGAGCTGTAGCTGTGAATCTTCTCGTCTTTCGCCAACCAGGTCGAGGGATGCGCAGAGCAATTCGTGATTGCGATTTTGGTCATATGCCTGGACTTTATGCGAGGCTACCTTTACTTCGACAGGAAGGACTGCCTCACTCCCGAAAGTTAGGAAGAAAGGAGTATGACCTGTCGGCGTTCGATGTGAGGTCCGGTATGCCCACAACACCTGGGGGAGCTGTTCTAGCCAGATTCCCTTTGCTTCGTCCAGTCTTTTCTTAAGGCTCGCCTTAAGTGTTTTATTGACGGCCTCGACCTGCCCATTCGCCTGGGGATAGGCCACAGAGGAGAAGATTTTTACAATGTCGTGCCTCTCACAGAATTCGGTGAAGAGGTCGCTGTCGAACTGCGTTGCATTTTCTGATACGATCTTCTTTGGCAGCCTGAATCGGCAGATAATGCTTTTGACCACGAAGTCGATGAATCTTTTTGAAGTGATTGTTGCCAGGGGCTCTGCTTCTTCCCACTTGGTGAAGTAGTCGATAGCCACCACCGCATAACGGACTCATCCCTTTCCAGTAGGGAGGGCACCAACCAAGTCGATTCCCCAGACCGCGAATGGCCACGGGGACGAAATCATCTTCAGCTTGGCTGGGGGAGCTCGGGCAACTGTGGCGAATCGCTGGCACTTGTCACATTTTTTGACGTAAGAGATCGAGTCCTTTGACATAGTGGGCCAGTAGTATCCTTGCCTTAAGATCTTCATGGCCAAGCTTTGCCCCCCAGTGTGATCTTCGCAAAATCCTTCATGCACTTCCTGCAAAATGGTCTTCGCTTCACCTGGCAGAACACATCGTAGGAGGGGTAGAGAGTGTCCATGCTGGTATAATACCCCATCTACCACTGTATACCTTGGAGCCTGGTAAAGTACCCGCCTTGCATCATTACGCTCTTCAGGTAACTTTCCTGTTGTGAGATATTCGAGGATGGGGGTCATCCAGGTCGGTTTGGCGTCGATCATCTCGACCTCTGCCCCGACTTCTTCTATGCTTGGTTTCTCCAAGAAATCTACCGGTACTAACCCCAAAGTCTCCGTCTCCTGATAACTCTACAAAATAGAGTTATTTTACCACTTTTTATGTGCTAATTGTTGCTTAATTCTTGAGTTTTTAATTAATTTATTAAGTTTTTAAGTAATTTTGAATTTATTAGTATTATTATGATTTTATATACTTTTGTGTGTTTTTATAGTTATTTTGTTGTAAAATGTTGTAGTTAATTATTTGAATTATTATTGTTAAGTTAGTGGTAAAAAAATATTGTATTATTGAACTTAAATGTTAAATATAAATTAAGTTATAATTAATATTTTCAATGAATTAATATGATTTATTTATATTTGAAAATATTTGATTGTTATTTAATTTATTTTTATCTTATAGGAATTATGTTGTATTTTTGGAAAAAAGTAAAGAAAAGAAAGGAAAGTTGGTATTTTTGAAATACCAAAAGCAGGCCCAAGGCCCAATGCCATGAAGCCCAGGCGCCAGAAGCTCTTTCAGCAGCTCCCACCTCACGTTCAGCTGCCTCTTGACTACTTGAAGCTCCAACAAAGTCAACCGAAGTCACCAAGACCAACATCCAAGCTGCAGCCTCTAGCCTTCACGCCAGCATGCCCTCTTCAGCACCTTCAGCAAGCCAGGACCACCGAAACCCCAAACCAGCCCCTTTATTTATCTTGAGCCCAACAAATGCTAATGTTCCCTTGTCCCACAATTGCCAAAAATGCCAACTTTTTACCCCACTTTCTACACATTTTACCCCAAAACATCATTATTACACCCTATAATTTACCCATATTTGCCATATTATAATTAATTAAATTAATTTAATCAATTTAATTAATTTAAATTGATTATTTGAATAATCCCATTTTGGCTATAAATATGGTATTTCAAGACCACTGAGGGTGTCCATTTTAGAGAGGAGGTTACTATACCATAATTTCTACACATTCAAAACCTCTCAATTCTCTTAATCTTTTTCTTCTTTTTGGTTATTTTCTATGTATTTTTAGAGGAAAAATTTGGGGGTTCATCCTCCAAATTTTCATATTTATGTTTGTAATTTTTATTTTGTATTTGCTATTTTAGTTATGTGTTTCTAATCTTTTTAAGATTATTAAGGTGATGATGAAACAATATGTAACTAGATAGTGTTTATTTTGTATGTTGATTTCCCATTTTGTGCAACAAAGTTATGGATTTTTCTTATTCAAATATCTTCTTTCATCTTAAATATCATGTATTTTGGATTGTTAGCACATATTTACACTTTGTTCTTCATTAGTGCAAAAACATAATATTCTTTGTGTAAGATGTGTCATTAAATTGTACACATCCATGCTTAGAACAAAAATATTATGTTTTTCCTTATAAATAATGTTCATTGATTTATTTGTTATTTCATTAGATTGATTTACACTAAATGTTTTGAAATTATAATTTTGAAAAGTGAAGAAAAATCTTATCTTTTTAGAAGTAATTTGTGCTTAAAATTATAAATCTATTTGGAAAATGATAGTTTGATTTATTTTAACTATCACTAAAACTTGAGAATCAATGTACTTATAAATATTATTGAACTTATATTTTGTGGATTCTATTATTTTAATAATCTTATTTTACTATCTTGATTTCTACTTTTAATTTAGTAATATATATTGTCTTTAATTTCTATATTATTGTCTTTTATTTTATTTTCATTATTAAAAAATCTCTTCAATCTTTGGAGCTAGGTTAGAATTTATTAATTTTGGTTTAAAATAGTTTTCTTTTCGATTTTAGACAACTCCTTTGGGTTCGACATCCTTGTTTACACGATCACTATTCTATATGAACGATTCGTGCACTTGCGATTTAAAAAATTTTAAACATACCCGTTTTGGGTCCATCATCTCCCCGGAGGTAGCGAGCTTTGCGAGGGCGTCTGCGTTGGCATTCTGCTCCCGAGGTATCTGCTCGATTGAGCCCCATTCAAATGCGGACAGCTCAACTTTTACCCTAGCCAGGTAAGCAGCCATCTTGGTTCCCCGTGCTTGGTACTCACCTAGCACCTAGTTTACCACGAGCTGGGAATCGCTGTAACATTGAACGGAGCTGGCCTTCAGCTCCTGGGCCACCCCTAGCCCGGCCAGTAAAGCTTCGTATTCAGCCTCATTGTTGGATGCCTTGAATCTGAATCTCAACGCCGAGTGGAATCTATGTCCTTCTGAGGATATCAAAATGATTCCATCCCCGGAGCCATTCTCGTTAGATGAGCCATCTACGAAGACCTTCCATGAGGCCTGGACTAAGGAGGCCTGGGGTGAATCTTCCACAGGATCTTCTCGGAATCCTGTGCATTCTGCCACAAAATCAGCCAGGGCCTGGCTTTTTATTGCAGTTCACGGAGTGTACAAAATCTTGAACTGGCTGAGCTCAATAGCCCACTTCAACAGACGTCCCGATGCTTCAGGTTTTTGCAAAACCTGCCTTAAAGGTTGATCGGTTATGACATGTATTGAGTGGGACTGGAAGTACGGCCTGAGCTTTCGGGAGGCCGTAATGAGACAGAAAGCCATCTTTTCCATCAACGGATACCGGGACTCAGCTCCGAGAAGCCTCTTGCTGATGTAATAGACTGGCTTCTGAGACCAGTCTTCTTCTCGGACTAATACGACACTAGCTGCATCTTCTGTGACAGCTAGGTAAAGGAAAAGAGGCTCTCCTGCCGTCAGTTTGGACAATATGGGTGGCTCGGCTAAATGTGCTTTCAGGTCGAGGAAGGCACGTTCGCATTCCTCGGTCCATTCGAACTTCTTATTCCCCCCGGAGCAGGTTGTAGAATGGCAGACACTTGTCGGTAGATTTAGAGATAAACCGATTAAGGGTCGCCACCCTTCCTGTCAAGCCTTGAACGTCCTTTCGTGACCGAGGTGAGGGCCGCTCGAGCAACGACCTGACCTTATCGTGGTTTGCTTCGATTCCTCGGGTATTGACGATGAAACCCAAGAATTTTCCAGATGCGACCCCGAAAGTGCACTTCTGCGGGTTAAGCCTCATGTCGTATTCTCTCAGTATCATAAAGCATTCCTCCAGGTCGGAGACATGGTTATCGACAGTTTTCGACTTGACCAGCATGTCGTCAACGTACACTTCCATGTTCTTCCCGATCTGGTTGGAAAACATCCTGTTTACCAACCTCTAGTATGTAGCCCTGGCATTCTTCAGCCCAAATGGCATGACCTTGTAACAATAAATGTTAGTTGGGGTCATGAAGCTAGTGTGCTCCTGGTCCGCTGGAATCATGGCGATCTAATTATAGCCCGAATATGCATCAATAAAGGACATGAGCTCGTGCCCCGCCGTGGCGTCTACCAATTGGTCGATCCTTGGTAAGGGGAAACAATCTTTGGGGCAAGCTTTGTTCAGATCGGAGAAGTCGATGCAGGTCCACCATTTCCCGTTGGGCTTCGGGACCAACACGGGATTGGAAACCCAGATCGAGAACTTAGCCTCACGGATAAAGCTGCACATTAATAGCCGGGCTACTTCCTTTTCTAGGGCTTCAGCTTGGGTTGTTCCTAGGCGCTCTGTTTCTGGGATTTTGCAGGCACGCTTTTATCCAAATGGAGGGTGTGCATGATGACGCTCGGACTAATCCCCACCATGTCCTCATGAGACCATGTGAACACGTCCAGGTTCTCCTGCAGGAACTTAATCAGCTCTGCCTTCCTCTCGCCACATAGATTTTTCCCGAGCTTTACCATCCACGAGGGATTCTGTGGATCGATATTTACCTCCTCGAGCTCTTCGATAACTTGGAGCTCGGATTTATCCTCGCCTATTCTGGGGTCGATATCATCCCCTAAGATGGTATTTTCCCCTTCGACGCTCTGAGGTTTCTCAATCTCAGGACTAGGCACGAGTTCCTGAGATTCCTCATTTCCGCCTTGGACGGTCATCGTTAACTGCCCAGGTTTTAATTTTCCCTTCATAGAAATGTTGTAGCATTCCCTGGCAGCAAGTTGATTGCCACGGACTGTGCATATCCCTGTGGAAGAGCGAAATTTTAGCACGAGGTGGCGGATGGAGGTAACGGCTTCAAACGCTATTAGTGTAGGTCGACCCAAAATGGCATTGTACGCGGCGGGACAATCGATGACCACAAACTCGAGGAGTTTCGAGACTGTCCAAGGTCCCTTTCCCAAGGTGATCACCAGCTCGATCGTTCCTATTACCGCCGATCCTTCTCTAGAGAATCCATAAAGCATCATGGAGGTGGCTTTCAGCTCGGTGACAGACAAACCCATCTTTTCCAGCGTGGACCAGAACAATAGGTTTATCGAGCTCCCATTATCGACCAGCACTCTCTTGACCCTCCGATTAGCGAGTTACACGTCTACGACCAGAGGGTCGTTATGAGGGAACTGGACGTGGCTGGCATCTTCTTCAGTAAATATGATTGGTTGCCTCTCCAATCGTTGCTGCTTTGGTAGATGCTGCTCAGGGACGAACTCCACTCCATTATGAGCTTTAAGTTCGTTGACGTATCTCTTTTGGGCACCTCTCCACGTGCCAGCCAGATGGGGACCTCCAGAGATCGTGGAGATCTCTCCTCCTATAACGGGAGGAGGGACGTCCTGATCTACCCGAGACCCGGGCTGACTGATCGGGACTTCCAGAGTTGGATGGCCTGCGGGAACTCTATTCTGCGCATACTGAGCCAAGGGTCCGGCTCTAATAAGAGTTTTGATCTCATCCTTCAGGTGTCTACAATCATCAGTATTATGGCCAATGTCGTTGTGGAACCGACAAAACTTGGAAGGGTCTCGCTTACCCTTCTGGTGCTTTAACAGTTCCGACTTCTTCCAGGGGAGGCGAGCAGAATTGGCTAGGAAGATGTTCTCCCTAGAGTGGGTGAGCTCGGTATAAGTAGCATAGACCGGCTTAAATCTTTCTACGGACTTGTTCTTCTTTGGGCCGTGCTGGTTGCCCTTGCTGCTCCCCTTTCTCTTGCCTCCACCAAACTGGTTATTCTGTGTAACGGTCTGGGTCGCTGTCACGACCTCCGTTCCCACTCCAGCGGGCTGTTCAGGGATCTGGCTGGTTCCCGCGGCTGAGGCTCGCGCCTCCTCCAGGTTGATCCATCCTTGGGCCCTATTTAGGAATTCATTTACGGTGTTGACTCCCTTCCTTTGTATCTCTTCCTAGAGTCCTCCACCGACGAGGATCCCAGTCCTCAAAGCCACGAGTTTAGAGCTGTCATCTGCGTCTCTGGCCCGAGCAGCGACGTTCGTGAATCTGCTCAGGTAAGCCTTCAAAGGCTCGTCGGGTTGTTGCCTTACGTTTTCCAGGGTATCGGCCTTGACGTGGGCAGCCTGGGAAGCTCGGAATGCTCTCTTGAAGTCAGCAGAGAAAGCTTTCCACGAGCTGATTGACTGCTTCTTACTCTGTTTGAACCATTGTCTGGCCGGCCCAGTCAAGGTGGAAGGAAATATTAGACACCTCAGCTCGGGACCAATGTTGTGGGCCATCATCAAGGTATTGAACATGCCCAGATGATCTGACGGGTCCCCGTCTCCATTGAACTTGGACAAGTGAGGCATACGGAAACCAGGTGGATACGCCGTTGCTGCTATGCTGGGGGCGAAGAGCTCAAGTTCGTCCCCTGAATCATATTCATCTTTTTTTTTTTTTTTTTCTGATAGGAGCTTCCTCATCAGCTCCTCCATCTGAGCCAGACGCTCAAGGGTTTTGTCCTGACTTCCTTGGTTGTTCCGGGGCTGTTCAACAGCTTCGGATCCATTGTACGCGTTTGGCGGGTTATTGTCCCTCCTATCTTGAGATAGGTTATATGGGACGTTCCCGCTGTCGCGTACTTCGGACAGGTCTTCCCTTTGGTGAGCGTGGCTGCCGTTTCCAACTGGGTCTCCCCTTCGAGAGTTTAGGCGATCTCAGAGGTTGTCCCTAGGGGCAGCCTGAGGACTTTGCGCCGAGCTCAAGCGCTTCCGGTCCAATAGCTTCCATTTGAGAAGCTCGAGGCCCGCCATTGAGGACGAGGATCCGGGACTTCTCTAGGCGCCCGGCTACGATGGGAAGGCCCGGCAGAAGGAGTATTCCTCCTGCTGCTCCCATGAGCCGGAATGTCTCGGACTGGCAGAGGAGGAGACAGGTATCTTATCGGTGAAGGAGGATGCCTGACCGGGGATGCGATCCTACTCCCGTCAGGGCGGATCAAGTTAGGTCGCGGCCGCTCCGCTCTACCATTCTCCGCGTCCTGTGCTCGGCGGTCTGAGCGAGGAGCAGGATGGCTGGCCGGGGCAGGCTGTCGCTGTGAGCCCTCCCCAGATCTCTTTCTCGAGCTCCCTCGAGCCCTCCTGGGCGCGCTCGAGGGTGGAAGTGAGCTGGGAGTTGAGGTCCGGACCGATCGGCTGTACTGTTGCTCAGCCCTAGGTAGTTCCTCAAAAGTGGTTTCTCGGTGGTGCGATGTGGGAGTAGAGTTTGATGTCGGGGGTCTGACCGACCGGCTGGGCCTGGACCGATTACCCCAGCGGGACTTATGAGTCTCGCCTTGCCTCTTTCCGACGTTAGTGTCGGTTGTAAGAGGGGGTAGCCGGGCCTAAACCTCTTGAATCTGCTGGTTAGCTTTCGCCAGCTAACTTCTCAGCTGGGCATTTTCCATTTCTACCGCCGTGTAAAAATCTGGGTTCGGATTGGGCGACTGGGGAGCCGAACTTCCAGTGTCATCTTGGCCTATTGGCTGCTTGCCCGGCCGTTGCTGAACCTCAGGGTTCTGATCATCGGAAATGGCAGCATGATGGGCCTCTTGCCCATCACGTTGGTCTGCCTCGTTACCATGTCTTGAGCGAGTGACTGCCATGCTTGGGTATTTGCGATAGCACCAATCTAATAGCCTCTCAATGAAAGCACCAAACTGTTGACGCGGTTCTTCGGCAACAGATAATTAATAGAATAAAGAGTGGGATTAGTGCTAAATAATGAACCGTAATAGATGAGTGATCTCCAAGTAAAATGATGACACATACTTTTTTAGGTTGTTCAAAGGTTAAAATCCTTCTAGTCCATCAGCCAATATTATTGCTCTCTTTCTGATATTCTTTATAGGGTATTTCTTTACAAAATAGGGTCCAACCCTTTGCAACTCCCAGGGTCTCCATATTTATAGGGAGAGGGCACCTGGGGGTTGGCAAGGGGGGTTATACCGTGACCTTCTCACCCATCATGTCACTTCTGTGACATTCATGATTAATTCCTAAAACCTGACAATGAAGTGTGGTCTAATCAATAGGTAAGGGGGATAATGGGCCGCATGGCCCAACCCAGTCAGAGGTGCCAACTCAGGCTCGCACCTCGAGCTGGATGTACTCTTCAGCTCGCGATGTCCATACTTCGGACCCGACTCAGTAATCTCATTAAGCCTTTGGTTACCTCGAGCTAAAGAGGTAGGACCTGGTAACAGCAACTCCGGGCACGTGGCATCCACGTGGCTGGTATAATTATGTCCTTTCTCAGCTCGCTAATAGCCCGTAGATATTTAGGGCGTACACATTGCAAATTATTACATCTCTATCCTTTGTCTTTTACAAATATTTGGACATATAATGAGAGTCCACTGTACAATTTCTATGATGATGGCATTTATCTTCATGACAACACTCTTCTGCTATTGATTCATGTATAATGGAATGACAATAATTAAGCTATAGCCAGGAACAACAGTACTGTTGCCAAAGTTTGTGATGAAATTGGATTCAAGCCGAATTGGGTAGATGTGGATATGAATCAGGAAGGGGCATCATACATTCACCACATTCACCACCACTGAAGTAAACTTTCATAGGAAATGCCCAACCTTGGTCGAATGTGAAAGCTTTCCTGTCCTTTTGCAGAATCAGCTATGTCTCAACATGTCCATTAGGTCTGGCTTCCATCAGTAGATCAGTATAATATTTTATGCCATAAAACATGCCAGTATCATCTGCATATCCAAGTGAAAAATCACATCTAGTTATATGTACCTGTGTTCTATATCAGTTGCTTGATGCTAAACTCGTGTAATCATGCCACATCACTTAAAAATTCAGATAATTGAATTTTTTTTTTATAAAACTAGTAAGTTGCTTTCAAAAAATTTAATTACCTGACAAGAATATCGTGGTTGAACATAGTTTTTGGCACTAAAATTAGAAAGGGGCTTAATTGAATTCTATTTATATGCAGAAATGAGTGTAAGACCTTTGTTCTTCCAAAACTTTGCATCTAGCAAAATATTACTTTATTTTTCCTAGACTTACTTGAGTGTCTGTACTGATTTTGTGGCGTATAAACAAAGCTGTAGGCTTTGGTGAGGTTGTGAATATTTGGATGCTGAACAACAAGTGTCAAGTGAGGGTAATTCTTCAAGTAGCTGAAATTGGTTATTGTAATCTTGACTTTCCAGTACTCTTTATAGCTGGTCTTCACATGCCAATGAACCAGAATGGGGCACATTTGGTCTGTGCATCGAACCATTGGTAGAGTCTCTTTCAACTCTCTTCTTTCTGATGTCACCGCGCTTGATGAAGTCTTTGGATCATTTCTGCATCACAATCCTAATTCTAAAAGTTAGATACCACCCTTCACCAAAAATGAATCAAAGTCTATTAACCTTCTAGAAACATGCCGATAGATATGTATATTCGATTTAAACTTCACTGGTTTGAGTAAGTTTCTAGCTGCCATGATTAGGACTTTGGCCTTCTTTGGAGCATACAATAGTTATGTGAAAATGATGCACAGATATCAAGTGTTGGAGGCAGTGTTAAACATGAGAATCGAAAGGGCTGCTGCCACTTACGCAACGCAGTTGTCAGGATCCTGGCATCCACAGGCACAAGATGGACAAGGCGTGATTGAAGGGTTGTAAAAAGATGACATGGAGACACAGCAGAGTGGATTCTTAGATACCGGAAATGGTGAATAAGAGCATGTTATGGCCCATGTCACTGAGAATGGAAAACACAGAATCAAATATAAGAAAAATAAACCGAAAATGTATCTGCTATATCCATCTTAAGCAGAAAATGCATGGTTAATATTCTGTTTTGTGTATTAGCTATTGGAATTGTTTTGTACCAACACCAGCAAAAGCGTTACAAAAGAAGAACTATAGATGATTTCTCTTGTAATTGGTATAGGATTCTTTAGTGAACCACTATCATAATTCAGAAGCAGCTTTTAACATGTTCCAAAATATAATATTTGACTAAAAAAAATTAACCATTCTTTATAGTCTCAAAGTTCTTAAAGAAAATTTCAAGGAAAGAAAGCCATGGACTCATGGGATTCTGCTCAAACTTTGTAGGACAGTTAAACTTACTCATTGCTCGAGTTCTTCGACGACCATCAGATGAGAAGAAAACTGAGGGTGAAACAATGGTTGCAGGACCACATGTATAGCCTGGTCCAGGACCAAGCAACACAAATTTCTCTGGTAGTTTTATTGTCTTGTTTGAAGTGCCTGAAAGGCCAACACTGAGCTGAAAGGATGAGACTGCAGCTGTGACAGTCAAAATCCCGTGATCCGTAAGGGGAAAGACCGGGTAAGCTGTGCAATCCCACACCGCCTGGGGAAGGTCAAGTGTAATGATTCTAAGACTGTGTAGGTATGGGACTACACAGTTGAAGAGGGCTTAAATGGATTGATGGGTACTACCTATATCAGGAAGGTGCATCTTCTTTTCGGTAGCCCATCACTTGAGAACTCCATGGTTAAGCGTGCTTGGTCTGGAGTAATCTAGGGATGGGTGACCTCCTGGGAAGTTTTCCCAGGAAGTGTGCGAGTGAGGACAAAGCACGCTGGAAAGACTTGTCTTGGTTTGTAGGGCCAGTCGTCATTCCAGAAAGCAGCCATAGTGATGTGGGGCGTCACAGCAGCTGAAGGGTCTTGTCCCCAAGACTTAAGGACACCGACTTTGCAACAATCAGAAAATATTTGGTCCTTTGGGACACCAGGGAGAAGGTCAATTATTGTGGGGTTCCTCTTGCAGCAATGTGGAATGTCTCCTTTGAATTTGGAGCATTCTCCTTGGTCTGTGGCTTGAGCTCCCACCATTGACCATATGACTTCTTTCTTAGCCCATGTCCAGCCTAAGGTCCATCTAGGACTCATTATGTTCCTGTACATTTGGGAGTTTTCAATTCTCGCCACTGCCTGAGCATTGACCATTATGTTAGAAAAATCACTGGTTAAAAATGCTACCAAGTATTAAAACTAAACTCTGTTCTAGTACCATTTTAGCTATTAGAAAGTATGCATTAATTGGTTTTTGTTCTTTTTTTAGTCTCTTAATTCTAACCTAAAGTAGCTACTGCTTATCTTGTTTATAGATTTGTATAAGAAAAAGCTCTTGTAGATTTTAAGTCATAAGGCTCTCTTTCTTTTCCAATGTTCTATTTCACTCTCTTATGTCAATATTTTTTAACAATTGATGTTACATTAAAAAAAAATTAAAATAAAATGAAAGGGAGTATGTATGACTAGTAAAGGAAATGAAGTTGAATAAGTTGATATATAACACTTACCACATACCCATCTGGGGTCCAAGAGACAACATCCCATTTGATATTTATGCTCCCAAATGGATCAAAGGTATCATAAGCCACTATAAAATGAGGTAGAAAATTAGTTCTAGTTAAACAAATTTAGATAAAGTTAAACTAATTAAAGATGATGTCAAGAATAGTGGATTTTGTTACGGTCCAATTTGAAGTCACAACAGTTTAGACACTCACTCGTAGAATGGTTAAAGTCTTAGTGATGCATACATGAGAAAAAGCTCACCTACATAAGAAAATATCAAAGCCGCTGAGAAAATTGTGTACTGAAATGATCTGCTTAACTCCATATCCTAGTTCCTTAACGACAAGCTCAAACTACACAAGTATAAAGGTCGATATTTATAGCAACAGTTTAAGAAGCTCAAACCTGATAAGATGAGTTATTTTTTACCAATTTGGTTCATCATATCACTCTTGTAGGTATCTTAAATAGTTTACTCCATACTGCATATTCTTGGTATTTCATGCAACGAATAATATTAATAAAAGGGTATTAAACTTTGATTTCACTTGTTATATTGTCACGTGATGTGATATGCTATATATAGATGTATGTATTGACTTAGTTTCTTTGTTCATGTACAGATCCCTCAAAAGGGTATTAAACAATTTTTTTTACTGGCCATATCCATTGTAACTTGTAATAAGTTATACTATTATGACCTATAATCGCATATACAAGTTCAAAATTTCATGAGCTATAGTTGATTCTGCAGGCCGGAAAATTGGAGAAGTTTCAGAAATCATCAATGACCCAATCAATTTGGGTTGATATATAATATATGTGTATATATAGCGGATATACTCAAATATGTCAAACTGATTAACCTGTAACATGTCCGGCCAAGGCTGAAAATGATAGATCATGGATCTTACAAGGACATGAATCAATATATGCTAGCTAAAGATTATATGTATGAAAATTGTGTTAATTGTTATAGATTATAACAATAGTATTAAATGTTTTCTTCGTTCGACATAGCTAATCCTACGTACTTAGCTGATGCAATGAATTTTACATGTTCATTCTTTATTATCAATTTAGTAATAACATGGTACAGTTCTTGCTAATTAGTACATTTTATGTTAAAAAGTCGTCTCATTACTATTTTGACTTGTAAATTATGAACATGAAATGTATTATGTACTTCTCTATAGTCAACAAAATATGACGAAGGCATTGAATACCTGTAGTAGGATCCCAGAAGTGGACTTTAAGGAAATAAAAAGAACAGTATAAAAATTGAAAACTTTTAACAAGAAAGGTAGTGTAGATTGTTAAAATCTAATAGGACTCCTCAAAGCTTTGTAGCTTCAGCTGTCAAAAGTCATTACCATATCTAGAATGCTCTAGAGTTCTAGAATATACTAGGAAGAACATAAAATATTCTACAAAGCTCTTGAAGAAACTTAGAACTAATTACACAACATATAGAGAGTTCTAGAATCATTTAGAAAAAGGTAAAAAGTAATTAAATAAATTATAAAGTTAGAAAATTCTAGAAAGATTTGGATGTTTCCTTTATAGCCTGTAAATACAAATGTAATGTGTGTCCAAGAGAGTAGCAAAGTGAGTGTCCCAAAAGTGCGAGTCTAAGTAAATATTATATAAGTGTGTCTAAAAAGAGTGTGAGAGAAATTATTAAGTGAGTGCTCCAAAACAAAGTGTGTAAGTGTTTAATGTGTGTTGTGGTCAAATATTGTATTCAAGTCTTGGTGTAATTACTTTTGTAATAATAAAGTAATTACGTTTTCACGTGTTGTGGTGTACAACAATTGGTATCAGAGCTAAGGTTGTGAGATCTTTTGAAACTCTGAATATGCTCTATCGTTGCAGTTCTGACTGAACTTCCACATCAGAAAAGATTACTTGAGATTGTCATTGAGAGAGCTTTCTTAGAGTTGTTTGTTAAGTTTCTTTGAGAGATCGTGTGTGCTTTAGTACTACAAAGTTTGTTGTCAAAATCAAGCTTGCTTGGAAAAGATAGAATTTTTGCCAAGCCACGATGGGTGACCTTCAAGTGGTCGGTGGAATTAAGAAACTTAATTGTCAAAATTACAACACGTGGTCGTTGCATATGGAGGCATATCTCCAAGGCCAAGACTTATGGGAGATCGTTAAAGGCAACGAGGTCACACAACCAGAAGATGCGGTTGCTCTAAAGAAATGAAAGATTGAAGCTGGAAAAGCATTGTTTGCTATTTGGACCACAGTCGAAGATGAAATGTTGGAGCACATCAGGGAATCGAAGACACCGAAGGAAGCATGGGATACTTTCACATCATTATTCACAAAGAAGAATGATGTGAGATTACAACTTCTAAAGAACGAGCTTCTCTCTATCACACAACACGACATGACAATAAGCCAATACTTTACCAGGATAAAATCTCTTTGTCGCGAAATCTCTGCATTAGACTCTACTGCTAGTATCAGACTCCAGAATTAGAAGAATTATTATTCATGGATTAAAAGCTGAATATAGAAGTTTCATTGCCGCAATACAAGGTTGGCCAAGCCAACCTTCTCTTACTGAATTAGAAAATTTGCTAGCTGACCAAGAAGCGTTGGCTAAGCAATTATCTGGAGTCTCGATAAAGAGTGACGAAGAAGCACTCTTTAGTAGTAATAAGAAAGGTCGACCCCGACCAAGTTCTAGCAAAGGTTCTAGAAGATATGATGACAAAAATGGACATCATGGAAGCTCCCAAACAGGGGGAGCTCAAAAGAAATACAACGGGGGTGTCCAATTTAAGAGTAACAATAGATATGATGGTAAATGTTATTCTCAAAATTTGAAAATGATGATGTGGCAATAGAAATGGCAAGTGGCATGGAGTAGTTGGGTGATCTGGCTTAGCAGCAGCCCAGTGCATCAGTGAAGAGTTTGGACTGCTTGAGAGGTGGCATGTCCAAGCCAAGTGCACCCGAGGAGAGTACTTGGGCTAGGGTGTGCCCGGTCGGACTTTGGTACGAGGAGCACTCCAAAGGTATGGTCGGACTTTGGTCCGAGGAGTACTCCGAGGTGGAGTGGTCGGACCTTGGTCCGAGGAGAGCCCAAGGGTGGTGGTCGGACTTTGGTCCGAGGAGCAGTCCAAGAGGTATGGTCAGACTTTGGTCCGAGGAGTACTCTGAGGTGGAGTGGTCGGACCTTGGTCTGAGGAGAGCCCAAGGGTGGTGGTCGGACTTTGGTCCGAGGAGCAGTCCAAGGGGTGTGGTCGGACTTTGGTCCGAGGAGAGCCCAAGGGTGGTGGTCGGATCTTGGTCCGAAGAAAGGAGAGTGCCATGTTAGAGGAGAGATATGGCATGCTAGAGGAGAGTGCCATGTTAGACGAGAAACATGGCATGCTAGAGGAGAGTGCCATGTTAGAGGAGAGATATGGCATGCTAGAGGAGAGTGCCATGTTAGGCGAGAGGAGTGCATGTCCTACCAGCATGCACATGTCCTACCACCATGCACATGTCCGACCAGCAAGTGCATGTCCTACCAGCAAGTGTATGTCCTACCAGCACTTGCATATGTCCAGCATGCATGTGTCCGACAAGCACTTGCATGAGTGGTCAGTAGGAGATATGGGTCGACCAGATAGAGGAGGACTAAGTCAAGATTCCCAGAAACGACTTCAACAAGAACCGGTCTTGGCACGCGCTTCCCACGAATTGGGGGTTTTGTTACATTTTGAATGTTTTTTGTAGTTTAAATATAATAAGAATAATAAAATATCCCGATTCTAGGGGATATTAGATGTATGATCCTAAGCCTATAAATACATGGCTCATGAGATCAGAAGGGGTTTTTTTCCTCTTCTTGGGAAAGACTTTTGGGAAATTTTGGGTCTGAGTTTTCTAGAGAGAGAAAGTACTGGTATCATAACGAATCCTTGTATTCTTGTAATCTGTACTGAAGAAACTCAGTTGGCTCAGTTCATCTGATCTTGAGTACAGATCTATAATCACAACTCTAAGTGGATTAGGCTATTACCAACATATTGGGGCTGAACCACTATAAAAATTGCGTGTGTTATTTACTTTCTGTTCAAAAACTGTCTGTGTCGTTTTATTTCTCTTGAATGTTTGTCGTTTTTGACGTTCTCACGTCGTTGGCCAAAAACGCGGTCAACAGTAAATGCTACAACTGCGGGAAGAAGGGCCACATTGCTAAAAATTGTTGGTCCAAGAAGAAAATGGCAGAGGGCAATGTAGTCACGTCAAACACAGGACGAGCAAGCGATGAAGAATGGGACGCTGAAGCATCTTTCGTTGTGGAGGAAGGAGAATTAGCTCTGGCTATTACTGTTCCGGACCAATCGACTACAATAATGATTGGATAATTGACTCTGGCTGCTCAAATCATATGACAGAGGACAAAGAGAAGTTGCAAAGCATGACCGAGTACAAAGGTGGTCGCGTGGTAGTGACAGCCAACAACTCAAGATTACCGATTGCCCATATCGGTAAAACAAAAATAATGCCACGATTCAGTACACATGAAGTATCACTCTAGGATGTCTACCATGTACCTGGAATGAAGAAAAACTTACGATCAGTAGCGCAACTTACGACATCAGGACACCATGTCGTATTCGGTCCTCATGATGTCAAGATATATCAAGACCTTAAGATTTCTGGAACACCAATGAGGAAAGGGCGACGTTTAGAGTCTGTCTATGTAATGTTAGCAGAGTCTGCTTATTTAGACAAGACTCAAAAGAACGAAACAACAGATTTGTGGCATGCAAGGCTAGGACATGTCAGCTATCATAAACTCAAGGTGATGATGAATAAATCTATGCTGAAGGGTCTTCCTCAACTCGAAGTTAGAACATAGACTGTATGTGCTGGCTGCCAATTCGGTAAGGCACATCAATTACCGTATGAAGACTCAAAGTTCAAAACCAAAGCACCGTTGGAGCTAGTCCATTCTGACGTATTCGGGCGAGTCAAGCAACCATCGATCAGCGACATGTAGTACATGGTTACATTCATTGACGACTTCTCATGGTATGTATGGGTGTTCTTTATAAAAGAAAAGTCTGAAACTTTTTCAAAATTTAAAGAATTCAAAGAAATAGTCGAAAGAGAAGTTGGCAAGAAAATTCAATGTCTGCGAACAGACAATGGCGGTGAATATACATCAGGTGAATTTTCTTAGTACCTACGAGAGTGTCACATATGCCATCAATTCACATGTGCCAATACACCACAACAGAGTGGAGTAGCTGAGAGGAAGAATTGACACCTTGTAGAGACATGTTGAAGCATGCTACATGTGAAGAATGTTCCAGGAAGATTTTGGGCAGAAGGTATGAAGACAGCAGCTCATGTGATCAATAGACTTCCCCAAGAAAAGTTAGGATTCATTTCACCCTTTGAGAAACTGTGGGGTTGTAAACCTGCAGTAAGTCACTTTCGAGTGTTTGGCTGTGTATGCTACGTGTTCGTGCCAAGTTATCTATGTAGCAAATTTGACAAGAAGGCAATTCGATGTATCTTTGTGGGATACGATAGCCAAAGGAAAGGGTGGAAGTGCTGCGATCCTAATACTGAAAAATGTTATACGTCAAGGAATGTGGTATTTGATGAAGCCTCATCATGGTGGTCACCACAAAAGGAAGAGTTTTCAGATTCTAAAGAAATAGAAGATAATTTGCAAAAGAAGACGGGGGAGCAAATTGTTGAGCTACATTCGACTCCAGAAATTGATGAAGAAAAACAAAGTGAGGATGACAACGAAGAGGCAACACAAAGTCCCTGGCAAATAGGAGTGCATCAAAGAGTAGCAGACGATGCAAGTGATATTCAACCTGAAGAAGTAAGCCCACAACCTTGGAGATCAACAAGGGCACGGAAGCTAAATCCTAAGTATGTCAATGCTGCTGTAGTCGAAGAAGAAAAGTTCAGAGAACCAGATACATATGAAGAAGCGTCCCAGAATATCAAGTGGATAGAAGCTATGAAAGAAGAGATAAGTGCACTAGAGAAGAATCAAACTTGGGAGATGGTGCCAAAGCCAAAAGAAGTAAAACCCATTTCTTGCAAATGGGTATACAAGGTAAAAACTCATCCTGATGGATCGATTGAGAGATATAAAGCCCAATTAGTAGCTCGTGGATTCTCTCAACAGTATGGGCTAGACTATGATGAGAAGTTCAGCCCAGTTGCCAAGATTACAATAGTGCGAGTCCTGCTAGCCCTTGCAGCATGTAAAGACTGGAGACTATGGCAGATGGATGTGAAGAACGCCTTTCTACATGGAGAACTAGATTGAGAAATATACATGGTCCAACCAAGAGGATTTGAGGATAAAGTTCATCTTGAGTATGTTTGTAAACTGAAAAAGGCGCTCTATGGATTGAAGCAGGCTCCAAGAGCATGGTATGGCAAGATTGCTGAGTTCTTAGTGGAGAGTGGATATGTCATGGCACATGCAGATTCAAGCTTATTTGTTAAAGTAAAGGAAGCAAATATTGCAGTTGTTTTGGTATATGTTGATGACCTCATCATCACTGGCAATGATGAAGCAGAAATTTGCCAAACAAAGGAGAACCTGTCAGTTCCCTTTCAAATGAAGGAACTTGGAGAATTGAAACATTTCCTTGGATTAGAAGTTGATCGAACTAAGAAAGGTTTATTTCTCTGTCAACAAAAGTACGTAAGAGATTTGTTGCAAAGGTTTGGAATGCTCGAGTGCAAGCCCATCTCAACACCTATGGAAGCTAATGCCAAGTTATGCGCGTATGAAGGGAATGACTTGCAAGATGGGGCAATGTACTGACAGCTGGTTGGTAGTCTAATATATCTAACATTGACTCAACCAGATATCTCGTATGCAGTTGGTGTAGCAAGTCAATATATGCAACACCCAAAGAAACCTCATTTGGAAGCAGTGCGACGAATGCTGAGGTATGTCAAAGAGACCATTAACTATGGTCTCTTATATAAGAAAGGGGATGAGGTTAAGATAGTTGGATACTGTGATGCTGATTATGTTGGAGATGATGATACCCGATGATCAACTACTGGGTATGTATTCAAGCTTGGATCTGGAGCTATATCTTGGTGTAGCAAAAAGCAACCAACGATGTCCTTGTCAACCACTGAAGCAGAATATAGAGCAGCAGCAATGGCAGCTCAGGAAAGTATGTGTTTGATGCAACTAATGAATGATCTACACCAATCTATAGACAATGCAATGCCGCTTTATTGTGATAATTAGTCTGCTATTCGCTTAGCAGAAAATCCAGTATTTCATGCAAGGACAAATCACGTGGAAGTGCATTATCATTTTCTGAGAGAAAAAGTGCTTCAAGAAGAAATAGAGATGAGACAAATCAACACAGATGATCAAGTTGCTGACATATTCACCAAAGGACTAAGCACAATCAAGTTTTCGAAATTCAGAACTCAACTAAACCTCGTCAAACGAGAAGAAGCTTAGAGATTCGGTAATGAGGAGGAGTGTTAAAAGTCATTACCGTATCTAGAATGCTCTAGAGTTCTAGAATGTTCTAGAATATACTAGGAAGAACATAGAACATTCTAGAAAGCTTTTGAAGAAACTTACAACTAATTAGACAACATATAGAGAGTTCTAGAATCATTTAGAATAATGTGGATAGTAATTAAATAAATTATAAAGTTAGAAAATTCTAGAAAGATTTGGATGTTTCCTTTGTAGCCTATAAATACAAATGTAATGTGTGTCCAAGGGAGTAGCAAAGTGAGTGTCCCAAAAGTGTGAGTCTAAGTAAATATTATATAAGTGTGTCTAAAAAGAGTGTGAGAGAAATTATTAAGTGAGTACTCCAAAACAAAGTGTGTAAGTGTTTAATGTGTATTGTGGTCAAATATTGCATCCAAGTTTTGGTGTAATTACTTTTGTAATAATAAAGTAATTACGTTTTCACGTATTGTGGTGTTCAACACCAGCTTGTTTTTATTCTTTTCGATCGTTTCTCTCATTTAAGCATCTATTTTGCCAAGTAGCATTTGTCTCCATTTGGACCTTAACTCTAAAATTTTGTCATATATACTATCATGTCATTTTCAACTTATACCAAATTGGCATTCTCTTATGTCACTCACACCATAAGCGTCCTAAACTGTATATTTTAGAGAAGCTTGCCAAGATGTGATTAACATTAATTAATGAAAAGCAATATTAGTGAATCAAATCCTTTTCTTCACTATACAACTTGATCAATTGAGCTAGCTGGGAGCGAAATTTAGAAATAGAAATATAAACAACATAAATATTATAATATATATAGACTCTGTGGACACATATCTTTACACTAATTTTATATTATTAAATGCACATTGACCCAATGGCTAAAAGTAAAGCATATATTAATAACAACGGATATTTGCGGCAAAAATATTCAATATTTATCGAATGTAACTTTGAAATACCTAAAATTTTCTTTTGACAGGAAAAATACTCAAAATTGTTAAAATGTAGTATTTAAATACCAAATTTTTTTTATTGGCAGCAAAAATACCTAAAGTTGCTAAAATGTTGTACATTTATTACCAAATAGTTAAAAAGATTAATATAAATGTATTTTAAGTTAGAATAATTATTAAAATTATATAAAAATATACAACAATAACCTAAATTAATTCTAAAATTTTACAAAATAGTTTATTTAATGAAAAAAATATTTTTAAATGAAAATAGTTAAAAGAAAAATTAATAACTAAAAAACTATTAAAAGAGAAAACAAATTATTAAAAAACGTCAATATAATAAAAAATTATTTATTTATTATGTTTATTAAATAAAACTATTTTTTTTAATTTTAGAATTAATTTAGGCTATTTGTTATATTTTTGTATAATTTTAATGACTTATTATGACTTTAAATACATTTGTATTAATTTTGTTTAACTATTTAAGTAGTAAATGTGTAACATTTTAACAATTTTGAATATTTTTTTCCAAAAAAAATTAGATATTTAAATGCTACATTTTAGCAATTTTTGATATTTTTCTCATTTTTTTTTTGTATTTAAATGTTATATTCAGTAAATATTAAGCGTTTTTGGCATAAATAACCCTAATCACAATATTTAAATG
This sequence comes from Humulus lupulus, assembly GCF_963169125.1. Lineage (NCBI taxonomy): Eukaryota > Viridiplantae > Streptophyta > Magnoliopsida > Rosales > Cannabaceae > Humulus > Humulus lupulus. The sequence continues at coordinate 113,165,422 of NC_084796.1, forward strand.
AAAAGGTTATAAATAGAGTTTCATATAAATTTAGAGTAAAACATTTATAATTACGACTAAATTTTTTGTTTCCAGCGTTTGGTTAGGATTGATACATATATCATATGTAACGTATATTTTTTAAACAATAATCGTATATTTTTCAATTGCATTAGACTAGAATTAATTGGAAATCTAGAATTGAGGCGTTGCATGGTAATACTCTGTTATTGGAGTTTTGAAAAGGCTGTTTCAGTATTTGGAGATTCAGAACTGTATTGCAAAGTCTAAACATATATATTATAAATAATTTTGTTGGTTGCTTCACTAGTCATATTTCTAGGAATTTAAAACCACAAGGGCACTATATATTTTTCTTACTACGAAATTTTTTTCACTTAGAGAAAAATATTGGCGGACTTTGGTAAAATTTTTATTTTTTTTAATTTTAAACATAAAAATAAATTTCTTTTATCATTGTTACTTTATTTTAAAATAATAAAAATGTGTTTGATAATTATTTTTGTTTTTTATTTTTGAAAACAAAAAATAAATTTGGTAACTTTTATTTTATTTTTTGTTTTAAAAAAATTAAAAATAAAAAGATGTTTGATAATTCATGTTTTTATTTTTTAAACTAAAACTTAAATATATTTTTATGACTATTATTATTATTTTAAAATAAATATAAGATAATTATGTACGCTGTATAATAATATAATTAAATATATCCCAAATTTGTTAAAGTCAATTATTTAAAAATTTAAAAGGTTTAGATTTTAAAAAGACTATAGGAAGTTATTTTAACAAATATGCTATTCTAAAGTTGACCTTTTTTGGCCTCTAGTTCTATGAGACAACCCCTTTAAAATTAGTATCCGAAGTACTCCGACGACCTCTCCAACTGAGTTCAGGAGACGAAAATAGGAACAAAGTTTCAACCATATGAATTTATATTGTGAAAAATGAATGAATACAATACATTTATGTTCTAGTTGATGATGAATGACACATTTCTTTGATCAGGTGGAAACGATAGGCAATGGATAAAAAAAACTCTTTTTCTTTTTTCAATCTACAACTTTGTTGATGCCACTTTGATGACGTTTGAGTACTATACCGTGATAATGAACAGATAAAGTTCCAGGACGAAAGCCATAGCCAACTATAAGAGAAAGATCCACTTTGTCATAATGCATGTTCTTTGTCATCACAATATGTACTAAGTTATATGAAATAATAATTGATTGAGTTGTACCATTATAAATATATATGTATAAATAAGATTGCTGTGTGAATGCCTTGAAAGATAAAATAGAGTTAAATAAACCAAACATATACTTGATATGGAAATATGAAACCCCTTTATGAAAACCCTATCGTGTAAAGAAGAAATGTGAGCAAGAAAATTTAGACTTTTTTATTATTCAGGAGAAAAATGGTCAAGGCCAAAAAATTTCTTGGTTCAAATCCATTGGAGTGTGAGTTGAGTGTTGTTTTATTTGAGATTCATGCATATTCCTGGATTGGGTTTAGACATTTTGATGTTTATTATGACTAATAAGCAATCTATATGTACCCTTGTAGTCTAGATTTCATCTGATATTATCATGATCTTATATGTCTCAGCAACTATTTCGTATTCAAACATTTGACTTAATTTTAAATGTCATTTAAACATTCACACAAAACATATTGATTGCTTTAAAATCTCATTTAAACATACATAAATATTCCCATATGATAATAAATATTTGAAAAAACCTTTCTTTTTAAGCTCCAAAATATCTACCAAGCTGCAAAGTCCAATAATAACTAAGAGCCAATACCTATTGGAAAAAAAAATACCAGAGGCCACTCTAGTATAACAACTAGGCTGTAGCAAAAAACACGATACTGCCTTGACAGAGCAAACTAATAAAAGGACAGCCACAGAAAAAGTTCTACAATACTAAAGCTCAAAACAAAGTGCAACAAAACAACACCAGTAAAAAAACACACAAACGAAAGTGCATAAACATACAAACAAGTTCTCTAATAGTACGGAATATCATCAACTAAGACAAAGACAGAACATAACTAGAGACACGAGAACACCAACTAATAAATACTATATATATTCAACCCAATGTTGCAACACTGTATCTCCACTCTATACAAAAAAAAAAGATTAATAATGTTGCAACAGATGACCATTTATTTGGGATAGAGAAAAAGAGAAATTAAGATTGTTCTTGTTGACGCGGTTCTTCGCCAACAGGTAATTAAAAAAAATAAGAGAATGTGATTAGTGCTAAGTAATGAACCGCAACAGATGAATGATCTTAAAATAAAATGGAGATACGAATACTTTTTTAGGTGGTTCAAAGGTTAAAATCCTTCTACTCCACCAGCCAATATTATTGCTATATTTCTGGTATTCTTTCCAGGGCATTTCTTTACACAATAGAATCCAACCCTTTGCAACTCCCAGGGTCTCCATATTTATAGGAGAGGGCACCTGGGGGTTGGGAAGGAGGGTAATCCCGTGACCTTCTTACCCATCATGTCACTTCTGTGACATTCATGATTAATTCCTAAAACCTGACAAATGAAGTGTGGTCTAATCAATAGGTAAGGAGGATAATGGGCCACACGGTCCAACCCAGTCGTGGGTGCCTGAACACGGACGTTTATGCTGCGTGTCCGAGAATTCAAGGATATATCAGACACGTGATGCCTGATATATGCACATTTACATTGCGTTGTTGACTTTATATAAAGGGTCATAGCTTCCAACTCAAGCTCGTACCTCGAACTGGATGTCTTCTTAGTCTGCGGTGTCCATACTCCTGATTCGACTCCTTAGTAATCTTAGTAAGCCTTTGGTTACCTCGAGCTAAAGGAAGGGAGCTAGCGACAGCAGCTCCGAGCACGTGACTTCCATGTGCTTGATATAATTATGCCACACCTCAGCTCGCTAATAGCCCGTGGAGAATTAGGGCGTACATTTGCCCCCCAAGCCCCTGCTCGTGGCACACGACGCCACCTGGGGCCACAGTGGGGGCTTTTAGGCTTCCTTGTGGACTCTTCACATTCCGCCCATTACGCAGGCACCGAATACGTGGAGCACCATGGTTGGTGACGGTACGTCTTCCGAGAACCGCATTAAATGGCCTAGTCTATACTCGGCCGTCGTTTCGCCTTTCGAGTAGAGAGCCTCGTATCCTACATCAAGGCAATCCAACGACCCTCCTCACTTGGCCTCTTACGTATAAAAGGGGGTGTCCACCTTACGCACGAGGCACCCGTTCATTTGAAAATTTTCTTATTTCCCCATCTTCTTCTTCCTTCTCAGTCTCAAAAAACCCTCTTTTTCTTCCAGTTACTGTTCCCAGCGTTCCAGAAGTTCAGGCGCGAGAGCTCCTTTGAGGCTTTGGCACCAGCTATTTCGACAAGGCTCCAACCCAGACGACCCTTTCATCCTCCCCGCAGCAAAACACTCTGTAAGTTCTCTGCTTATGCATGCTTTAAATTTCCTCTTCACTGTTGCTTAGGTAAATTGTTTCTGTAGCCGCATGCAACATTCTGTTGGATTTTGTGGGTATGATAGGCATAGGTTTTTATTTTAGGGCATCGATCGTAGAAAAAACCATTTAGGAGCATGACTCATAGGGTACGCTTTCTTGGGAAATTTTTTGGGTAGGATTTTTGGTATGCCTGTTTGAAATATCCAGCCTTTTGGGTGCAAAACCGGATAACTTAGGGGACACGCCCTTCGGGTAACTTTCCTTCGGTGAGATACTCGAGGATGGGAGTCATCCAGGTTGGTCCGGCGTCGATCATCTCAACCTCCGCCCTGACTTCTATGATTGGTTTCTCCAAGAACTCCACCGGTACTAATCCCAAAGTCTCCGTCTCCCTGGAGGTAGCGAGCTTGGCGAGGGCGTCTGCGTTGGCATTCTGCTCCCGAGGTATCTGTTCGATTGAGCCCTGTTCGAATGCGGACAACTTGACTTTTACCTTGGCCAAGTAAGTAGACATCTTGGTTCCCCGCGCTTGATATTCACCTAGCACCTGGTTTACCACGAGCTGGGAATCGCTGAAGCACTGAACGGAGCTGGCCTTCAGCTCCTGGGCAACCCTTAGCCTGGCCAGCAAAGCTTCGTATTCGGCCTCATTGTTGGATGCCTTGAATTTGAATCTCAGCGCCGAATGGAATCTATGCCCCTCTGGGGATATCAAAATGATTCCAGCCCCGGAGCCGTTCTCATTAGATGATCCATCCACGAAGATCTTCCATGACGCCTGGGCCGAGGTGACCTGGGGTGAATCTTCCACAGGGTCTCTTTGGAATCCTGTGCATTCTGCCACAAAATCAGCCAAGGCCTGGCTTTTTATTGCAGTTCGCGGAGTGTACAAAATCTCGAACTGGCTAAGCTTAATAGCCCACTTCAACAGGCGTCCCGATGCTTCAGGTTTTTGCAAAACCTGCCTTAAAGGTTGATCGGTCATGACGTGTATTGAGTGGGACTGGAAATACGGCCTGAGCTTTCGGGAGGCCGTGATGAGACAGAATGCCATCTTCTCCATCAACGGGTATCGGGACTCAGCCCCGAGAAGTCTCTTGCTGATGTAATAGACTGGTTTTTGAACCCGGTCTTCTTCTCGGACCAATATGGCACTAGCTGCATCTTTTGTGACAGCTAGGTAAAGGAAAAGAGGCTCTCCTGCCGTTGGTTTGGACAATACGGGCGGCTCGGCCAGATGTGCCTTCAGGTCGAGGAAGGCACGCTCGCACTCCTCTGTCCACTCAAACTTCTTATTCCCCCGAAGCAGGTTGTAGAATGGCAGGCACTTGTCAGTGGATTTAGAAATAAACCGATTAAGGGCCGCCACCCTTCTTGTCAGGCCCTGAACGTCCTTTCGTGATCATGGTGAGGGCAGCTCCAGTAGCGACCTGATCTTATCGGGGTTCGCCTCGATTCCTCTAGTGTTGACAATGAAACCCAGGAATTTTCCAGATGCGACCCTGAAAGTGCACTTTTGCGGGTTAAGCCCCATGCCGTATTCTCTTAGTCTCATGAAGCATTCCTCCAGGTCGAAAACATGATTATCGGCAGTTTTCGACTTGACCAGCATGTCATCAACGTACACTTCCATGTTCTTCCCGATCTGGTTGGCAAACATCCTGTTCACCAATCTCTGGTATGTAGCACCGACGTTCTTCAGTCCGAACGGCATGACCTTGTAACAATAGACGTTAGTTGGGGTCATGAAGCTAGTGTGCTCCTGGTCCGCTGGGTTCATGGCGATCTGATTATAGCCCGAGTACGCGTCCATAAAGGACATGAGCTCGTGCCTCGCCGTGGCATCTACCAATTGGTCGATCCTCGGCCTTGGTGTAGGCTTTGTTCAGATCGGAGAAGTCGATGCAGGTCCGCCATTTCCCATTGGGCTTCGGGACCAACACGGGATTGGCGACCCAGACCAGGAACTTGGCTGGGCGGATAAAGCCGCATTTTTTAAGCCGGGCTACTTCCTCTTCTAGGGCTTCAGCTCGAGTTATTCCCAGGCGCCTCTATTTATAGGACTTCGCAGGCACGCTCTTATCCAAATGGAGGGTGTGGATGATGATGCTTGGACTGATTCCCACCATGTCCTCATGTGACCATGCAAACACATCCAGGTTCTCCTGCAGGAACTTGATCAGCTCTGCCTTCCTCTTGCCACAGAGGTTTTTCCCGAGCTTAACCAACCGTGAGGGATTCTGTGGATCGATATTTACTTCCTCGAGCTCTTCGATAGCTTGGAGCTCGGACTTATCCTCGCCTATTCAGGGGTCAATATCCTCACTTAGGATGATATTTTCCCCTTCAGCACTCTGAGGTTTTTCAATCTCAGGATTAGGCAAAGGTTCCTGAGATTCCTCTTCTCCACCTTAGACGGTCATTGTTAACTATCCGGGTTTTAATTTTCCCTTCATGGAAATGTTGTAGCATTCCCTGGCAGCAAGTTGATCACCGCGGACCATGCATATCCCCGTGGAAGAGGGGAATTTCAGTTCGAGGTGGCGGATGGAGGTGATGGCTTCAAAAGCTATAAGTGTAGGTCAACCCAGAATGGCATTGTATGCGACGGGACAGTCGATGACCACGAACTCGAGGAGTTTTGAGACTGTCTGAGGTCCCTCTCCTAAGGTGATCACCAGCTCGATCGTCCCTATAGCCGCCGATCCTTCTCCAGAAAAACCATAAAGCATCATGGACGTTGCTTTCAGCTCGGTGACAAACAAACCCATCTTCTCTAGCGTGGATCAGAATAGAAGGTTTACCGAGCTCCCATTATCGACCAGCACTCTCCTAACCCTCCGATTAGCGAGCTGCACTGCTACGAACAGAGGGTCGTTATGAGGGAACTGAACGTGGCTGGCATCTTCCTCAGTAAAAATGATTGGTTGCCTCTCCAATCGCTGCTGCTTCGGCAATGCTGCTCGGGCACGAACTCCACTCCATTGTGAGCCTTAAGTTCGTTGACGTACCTCTTTTGGGCACCTCTGCTCGTGCCAGCAAAATGAGGACCTCCAGAGATTGTGGAGATCTCTTCTCCTATCACCGGAGGAGGGACGTCCTGATCTATCCGAGACCCGAGCTGATTGACCGGGACCTCCGAAGCTGGTTGGCTTGCGGGAACCCTGTTCTGTGCATACTGAGCCAAGGGGCCGGCTCGGATGAGAGTCTCGATCTCATCCTTCAAGTGTCTACAGTCATCGGTATTGTGGCCAACGTCGTTGTGGAAACGGCAAAACTTGGAGGGGTCTCGCTTCCCCTTCTGGTGCTTTAACGGCTCCGGCTTCTTCCAGGGGAGGCGAGCAGAGTTTGCTAGGAAGATGTTCTCCCTAGAGTGGGTGAACTCCGTATAAGTCGCGTAGACCGGCTTAAATTTTTCTACGGACTTATTCTTCTTTGGGCCGTGCTGGTTGCCCTCGCTGTTCCCCTTTCTCTTGCCTCCACCAAACTGGTTATTCTGTGTAACGTTCTGGGTCACTGTCACGACCTCCGTTCCCACTCCAGCGGGCTGCTCAGGGACCTGGCTGGTTCCTGCAGCTGAGGCTTGTGCCTCGTCCAAGTTGATCCACCCTTGGGCCCTATTCAGGAATTCGTTTACAGAGCTGACTCCCTTCCTTTGTATCTCATTCTAGAGTCCTCCTCCGATGAGGATTCCAGTCCTCAAAGCCATGAGCTTAAAGCTGTCATCGGCGTCTCTGGCCTGAGCAGGGACATTCGCAAATCTGCTCAGGTAAGCCTCAGAGGCTCGTCGGGTTGTTGCCTTACGTTTTCCTGGGTATCGGCTTTGATGCGGGCAGCCTGGGAAGCTCGGAATGCTCTCTTGAAGTCAGTAGAGAAAGTTTTCCACGAGCTGATTGACTGTGTTTTTACTCTATTTGAACCACTGTCTGCCCGGCCCAGTCAATGTGGAGGGAAATATTAAACATCTTAGCTCGGGGCCAATGTTGTGGTCCATCATCAGGGTATTGAACATACCCAGGTGATCTGACGGATCTCCGTCTCCGTTGAATTTGGACAGGTGCAGCATACGGAAACTGGGCGGGTATGCAGTTGCTGCTATCCTGGGAGCGAAGAGCTCAAGTTCGTCCCATGAATCATATTTGTCTTTTTCTTTCTCTGACAGGAGCTTCCTCATTAGCTCCTCCATCTGAGCCAGCCGCTCAAGGGTTTTTTCCTAATTTCGTTGGTTATTCCGGGGCTGTTCAACAGCTCCGGATCCATTGTACACGTTTGGCGGGTTATTGTCCCTCCTATCTTGAGATAGGTTATATGGGACATTCCCGCTGTTGCGTACCTCGGACAAGTCTTCCCTTGGGAGAGCACAACTGCCACTTCCTACTGGGTCTCCCCTTTGAGAGGTAAGACGATCTCGGAGGTCGCCCCTCGGTGTAGCTTGAGGACTTTGCGCCAAGCTTAGGCGTTGGCGCAGGTCTCCGCCAGAAAGGTCACTTCGGCGGCTTCTGATCCAATAGCTTCTGTTTGAGAAGCTTGGAGCCCGCCTCTGGGGATGAGGATCCGGGACTTCTCTGGCCGCCCTGCTACGATGGGAAGGTCCGGCGGAAGGTGGGTTTCTCCTACTGCTCCCATAAGCTGGAATATCTCAGATTGGCCGAGGAGGAGACAGATATCTTATCGGTGAAGGAGGATGTCTGACCGGGGATGCAATCCTGGTCCCGTCAGGGCGGATCAGGTTAGGTAGGTTCCGCTTGGCTCTGCCAACCTCTGGGTCCTGCGCTCGACGGTCTGAGCGAGGAACAGGACGGCTGGCCGGGATGGGCTGTCGCTGCGAGCCCTCTCCGGATCTCCTTCGAGAATTCCCTCGAGCTCTCCTGGGCGCACTCGAGGGTGGTAGTGAGCTGGGAGTTGAAGTTCGGACCGATCGGCTATACTGCTGCTCGGCCCTAGGTAGTTCTTCGAAGGTGGTCTCTCGGTGGTGCGATGAAGGAGTAGGGTTTGATATCGGAGGTCTGACCGACCGGCTAGGCCTGGACCAATTACCCAGGCGGGACTTATGAGTCTCGCCTTGCCTCTTTCCGACGTTAACGTCGGTTGTAAGAGGGGGTAGTCGGGCCAACACCTCCTTAATCTGCTGGTTAGCTTTCGCCAGCTCACTCTTCAGCTGAGCATTCTCCATTTCTACCGCCGTGTAGAAATCTGGGTTCAGATTAGGTGGCTGGGGTGCCAAACTTCCAGTGTCATCTTGGCCTATTGGCTATGGTGATACGAATACTTTTTTAGGTGGTTCAAAGGTTAAAATCCTTCTACTCCACCAGCCAATATTATTGCTATATTTCTGGTATTCTTTCCAGGGTATTTCTTTACACAATAGAATTCAACCCTTTGCAAATCCCAGGGTCTCCATATTTATAGGAGAGGGCACCTGGGGGTTAGCAAGGGGGGTCATCCCGTGACCTTCTTACCCATCATGTCACTTCTGTGACATTCATGATTAATTCCTAAAACTTGACAAATGAAGTGTGGTCTAATCAATAGGTAAGGGGGATAATGGGCCACATGGCCCAACCCAGTCGTGGGGTGCCTGAACACGCATGTTTATGCTGCGTGTCCGAGAATTCAGGGATATATCAGACATGTGATGTCTGATATATGCACGTTTACATTGCGTGGTTGACTTTATATAAAGGGTCATAGCTTCCAACTCAAGCTCATACCTCGAACTAGATGTCTTCGTAGTTTGCGGTGTCCATACTCCTGATTCGACTCCTTAGTAATCTTAGTAAGCCTTGGGTTACCACGAGCTAAAGGGGGGGGGGGGGGGGGAGCTAAAGACAGCAGCTCTGAGCACGTGACTTCCATGTGTTTGATATAATTATGCCACACCTCAGCTCGCTAATAGCCCGTGGAGAATTAGGGCGTACAGTTCTATATTGCCTTTGTCTAGCTCCTTGGACGTCTACCAAGGAGAAAGAGACCATATAACAACATACACAGATGTAGCATAGCATATATATGCATGATTGGGGAAATACCAAAGACAAATTTAACAAGTAGGTAAAGTGGTAATCAAATGAGTACAAATTGTTATCCTTACTAGGAATAATCTCAGTCGTTGCTTGAACAATGCTATGGTCCTCACTATAGCTTTCATAGCACCTTCCCCATCTCTGATCTTTGTAGACCTGGAAAAAAAGATATACAATGAAACAATATCCATTTGGAGGCTTCACAAAATCAGTAAAACATTGAATTTGACATGGTGTTGAACTATTACCGCAATACATGGAGCAAAGGCATAAGGAATTCGTGTTGCTCTGACTTCAAGGGCAGTTGCCTCTCCAATCTTCTTAATAAGCTTAGGAACTCTGATAGACACCAAACTATCTACAATAAGAAAATATGAATAGAAAAACTCAAAGACTTTCCATAAATAAAAAAGCAGACATTAACTTTTAGGGTTCTAAATATACTTGCCTAGTCACTCCAAGTCCAACGTTATGGGGAAAAATAGTGGCATTGTAGAGATTGTTGTGACCATGAATAACATCAATACCGTAAATCATAGGAATCCCAAGACGAGTAGATAAAGATTCCTTTGAATGGTATTCACCGCATCAAGCCAAGCCTCAAGAGAAGCTTTTGGAGCAGGTACACTCCTTCCACCACTCAGTACACTCCCTACAGAAAAAAAAACCCTGTCAACAACTTTTCTAAACAATAAATCCAATGCCCAAAAACCATTAATGAAGAATTGTCACAAATATGAAAAAAAAAAATGGCACTCTTAGAATGACTTAAAATACTGATTTTACAGATATATTTTCCCATACCAATGAAGTACTTCTGCATCACATCTGGGGTTGCCACACTGTGCCCTACCTAAACCATCTAGCCAATCTTCTCTTCCAATCTCATTTTATTCATAAGGTCTCTGATTCTTACACCCAATTTCTGTTTTGGGTTTTTTTATTTCGAGGTTGTTGTTGCTTCTGATGGGTAATGTAAATCTCCCAATAAAAATAAAACTAAGAAATGACATTTTGATTATATATCAAAGGAATCAAGACAGTCTTTCTTATGATTGTTTTAATATTTAATATAATAATAAGCATTTATGTTTCCAAATTTTATTTTTTAATAAATAAGAATGTATTAAATCGATTCTTTTTAATGAATAGATCCAATCACAACTTCAAATATGTAATTCAAAGGGATCAAATAGGTAACGATACTCTGAATCATAGAACTTTAATGAAATATATGATCAACCAACATTTCTCAAATTTGAAAAAGAGTTAGAAGAAATGGTTTGATCCTCTTATTTTTGTTTTTCGAACCGAAAGATCCATGAAGTGGGATCCTAATGCATATAGATACAAATGGTCCAATGGGAGCAAGAATTTACAAGAACATTTTGAACATTTCATTTCTGATTTACGATTTTCCTATTATAATAGGTTGCTCAAAAGGATCCACCATTCTTCCATCAAATATTCTGCTTTTGCCCGGATACCCAGGTTCAAATACCCATGGATTCGCTGTTTGCTTACTGGCTTCATATAATTAAGAAAAGACTAGTTTTCTTGAAGCCTCTTGTTCATATCTCTCATCAAATTCAAATAATTTATGGTTGGCTTAGTTCGACCAATAAAATGAAGTATCCAAGCTTCGTTAAGAAACAAAACAATTGGTAATATATCTAGGATTTCTACTTAGATGATCATATTTTATATTTTATTTGATTTCTAATTTCTAATATGAATAGAGGTGATTTCAAATTGAATGAAATAAATTGAAAAAAAAAGAAGTTGTAGCAAAAAGACATACTATTTGCCCATTTGTCCTATATAGGCAAATCCAAATTGGACTGAGTTGTAGTTAGGACATGAAAGCGTAAGAACTCAACGGAATCTCCCTCGAAGAAGACAAAGAAAGAGGGGGTAGATCTTGTTGATCTTTTAATAATCATAATATTTTATTTGTCTAAATGATAAATGTTTTTTTATGTTTTAAAAAATGTCATTTTCGTTTTTTATGATATTTTTAGAAAATTAACTGAAATTACTTGATTCAGAACATCTGTTCCCAACAATTTGTTTAATCAATATAAATTGTGACCCAGATTTAGCAAATATTTCGATTCCAGCGAATGATGATGCTATAGCTTCAATCCGATTAATTCTTAACAAATTAGTATTTGCGATTTCTGAGGGTCATTCTAGCTATATACGAAATTCTTCATTAATAATAAGATAAGAAAATTATTTTGGGAACTCCATAGAATATAGATTTATTGAACTTGTTACTATTCCTAAATCGAACAAAAGAGATAAAAATAACTAAGGCTTTGATATGATTAGTTGATATTAAAAATAGAAAATTCTTGTGGGCGGGTCGAAAAAGAGCTAGGAATACAAAAAATTCATTTTCAAACTAGAATGTTTTCTTCCTCTCATTCATTTTTTTGATACTTTGGTTTCTATTTTCTGCTTATTTATCTTATGGTTAGTGTTGAGTTAAATAGGATTCTATATTTAGTAGAATATAAATTTATTGATACATTCTATGGAATTTTAAATGGCATTATACACATATATAGGGAGATGATTTTATATTCTTATACAAATATCATTTTCTCGAGAACCAAACAAAAAATAAGCACTAAAAACAAGAGCTTACCATCATTGGAAATGACATGACCAACACTACTATTACTTGGAGAGGGCGATCCAATTGGCATGAGGAACAACTTCTTGCCATCACTTCTCCCTTCACCATCTTCAGAATCGTCACTATCATCGCCCAATTCCTTGAAAAGTCTGATGACCTCGTTGTCAGTCTCCAACGCGGCATCGTTGGTCCGAGAGCTAGGCTTGGAGAGTGGAAGAAATAACCATTATTGTGGTGCGTGAGAAAGACGAGAGAAAACGAGAGCGAAAGAGAAATGAAAAAATGATTTTAAAAAAATTCAAAGCAAAAAAATTATGTTTTCAAATTTCATAAATTTTAATTAAAATTTTATAAAATAAAAAGTAAAAATAGAGTTATCCAACATATTTTCCCAATTTTTTTTCATATTTTTAATTAATTAATAAAAAATTGATTAAAAAATAGTTACCGAATAGACTCATTATTAATCAATCATATGTTGATTTTTTTTTAAAAAAGTGACTATTGTATTAATACTAAAATAATTTATACATAAATAAATCAATATCAAACATCAATCTGTCATAATAATATAGGAGAAACATACACAAATTTTTCAACCAAAATGATAATACATTATGTATTATAAAATTACCAGACTTTATAAAAATAATTATAATTTTCAATATATGGATTTTTCATATTTAGAAAGCTTTGTATAGTAACGTTTTTTTTCAATATTATTAAATATATTTTATTTCACTTACCAAAAATAACAGTAGTAGAATTTAATTTAATATCTTGAAGTTTATACATGTTGAATCAATTAGATTGTTTTGAAAAAAAAAAGTAAAATAGAAAGAGAATTAAAGATGAAAATTTCTTATAAAAAAATATTAATTTATTATTAAATAATTAATTATAAAAGATATTAATATTTTCACTTTATAAATAAAATACATATGAATATTTAAATTATAAATTGAAATAAATATTATATATATATGGATGTCCATAATAATGGAGAATCACCATGTTACCCAAAATTAAATGTCAACATTAATTATTGATTGTATTTGTGATACTTACTTGATTTTCTTAGATCATATTTATTTGTATAAATAATGTTCAATCCACATTGAAATAATATACAAGTGTTCATTCTCTTTTTACATCTCTCTCTATTACTCAGTATATATTATTGAATTTAACATTATTTAATGCATACTTTGCGCTATTCATTTTTTCAATAATTTTATACTTATTTGTATTGTTTATATTAGAAATTGTAAAGTCCAATGTCTATGACATACTAAAATATATATTTTTTCATAATCTCAATTATATATATATATATTCATGTATTTTTTGACAATATTGAAAAAAAAATTATAATTGCTAAAGATTTGTGATATTTTAGCAAACATTCCCTGAAGTAAATATTTTATATTTGTCAATAATATTACATCCATGAATATAAATAAAGAATATTTAAAATATTTTATGATTGATGCAATTGGAGACTGATTTTTTTTAAGTCTCAAAAGAATTTTAAGAAAATTGCATCAAAATATGAAATAGTGATGAACATGATTGAAAAAAAATATATGAAGAGCACAAACTAATTCAGGTGTAACTACCATTGATATTGAATTGTATACATGTATTGAACAATAAAGAAGTTAACATGTACATCAATTTTGTTGTACATTTAAAAAAATATTTAAACGTCGTTCCCTGAAGCAAATACGATCTTTTCAATATTATTATATTGTATATGTACTATATATATTAGTCATTTTTTCATATATGCAATATTCCTTGCCATAAGCAAGTACGATATTTTCAATATTATTACTAGATGTGAATGATATTCAAATAATTATTAGTGATAAGAAAAATACATAGTCACTACTGTTAGAGTTGGTGCCCTAAAAGCATGTGAAAATATATTTTTATTATTGATTGATTTAAATAAAAGTACAATTTTATTATATTTGATTATTGAAATTATTGTAAGAATAACTTTTACATAAATATTAGAAAATTTCATATTCATTTATGAGAATATGATATTCTATGCGTATGAGAAAATTAAGCTCATATATAATGAACAAATTAATGGTTGCTAGTACGGTTTACTAAAGTAAGGAATCTTTAATTAATGGTTGCTAGTACGGTTTACTAAACATATAGTTGGATGCAAGTAATCTAGATTCGTATTACTGATGTGAATAGACATCTTGTTAAATGTATTTTATATCATTATGATTATATATGACAGGACCGATGTAAATTAATTTCTTTATAAACTTATCGTTTGGGATAAAGATTTAATTCACATCTTAAATGATGATTATATGTAGATTAGTCTAAATCCCGAGTAGTCATGATGAACTCCTGTTCAGGTTAATTGGATTTTTGATTCCTTCATTAAGGTCTCTTAATATAATAAGGCTAGTGACTTTTGTTTTTGAGATTCAATATCTTGAATGGCTGAGAACATGATTTTACAATAATGGAATCTATTATTTCCTAACAGATCGAATATTGCTTCATTTAAGGGTTAATTCTGGGACTAAATAATTATTGAGCTCAAATCTATAAATATTATTATAGATTAATTATTCACTGATGAGTTATTGGTACTTAAGGAACAAGAGGTAATTAGAAGGTAAAGCGGTAAATCTTGACCAACTCTAATTTACGAACCAATAAATGGATGATAGAACTATATATATTGATTATATCAATGGACTGTAAGAAAATACTTTGTATATATAATTCTATAATTACTAAAAGGGCAATTCCATATTTATAGTGGAGTAATAATCGAATTAATAAATAAAATTATTTAATTATAGAGTTTAATTAATAGTCTGGTTTATTGGAGCTTAGTGTTATAGGTCCATGGTCCCCAAGTCGCCTTTGTCCTACATTGTCAAAGGTAAAGATGTCACAAGCAAGATTAATGGAGAAAATGATGAAATTGCAAATGAATTAATTTTTCAAGGCTAAGTGATAATTATGTGTAATAAATTAATTATTTGAATAATTAGTTTTTATTTGAAAAATATTATATTAGTTGAAATTAATATGTATATTATTTTTTAAATAAATATATTATTTTAATCTTAATTAAACAAACAAATGAGAAAAATTAGAGACAAACGAGTGTGGTACACGCCACTCATTGTGCTTCCATAGTGAGTGGCGCCACACACACTGACAAGTTTTCCTAGGATTTGAATTTTGAATTGTTTAAAAATTCAAATATTGTTTGTTTATTTAATTATTGTTTTAATTTAATTAAAATAAACAATTAAAAATAAAAATCTAACATATCAGTTTTGAATTAATTAAATTTAAAAAGAAATAAAATTGTTTTATCATCTTTATAAGTTTAAAAAGATACGATCTTTAATAAGACGTATGAGTCAGTCGATAGAGTTTTCCAAGCCTAAAAAATTCTCTAGAACTCTCTAAAGCCTTCTCTTCTCAAAACTCTCTAGATCTCATGTGTTGATAAAACCTAGAGAGCCTAAATAATCAAATCAGTGAATCCTACATGCCCACGCACGTCCTTGTGTGTTTGAGGAATGACTTGGAAGACTTTGGTGCGAGTCTACAGGTGGATAAGAAGATCGTTTGATTATACAAAAAGACTCAAGGACTCTAGATAGCTACAAGATGTATTCTTCTTTCTTATTTGTGTGTAGATTTAATGTATAAATACATGTATTGATCATGACTTGATATTAATGTTTTTTAAAACCACCACCCCCTTTCGATGCGTCCCTAGTTTTATTAAATTAACACCAAAAATTGGTACTAGAGTTGTCTACATATATGTGTACACTAAATTTTGTGTGTGTTTCTTGCATTTTTTTTTATATGTATCATGATATGTATATTGAATGGATGGTTTTGTTTTATGAATGCGTTGTTGAATGATGAATCGTTAATTATATGATACTATTGGGTTAGGAATTAAAATTTACTTTTCTTAGATCTTGTGTAAGTCATTTTGGGGCATATGAATTTTTGTAATTTTATTTGAGAAATAGTGTTGTAAAATTTTTGGACACAAGAAGAAAATTAAGAAAAACAGACCCAAACCATGCACCACTTAAGGCACACGACCCGAGCCCTTAGGCGCTAGTCGGCCCGTGCCCATGCGCCTAGCTGCCCACCCCCACGCGCCCCGAGCACCTGCCCACCTGTGCGTGTCTGAGAAACTAGTGCCTAACCACTCGCACGCGCCTTGCGCCCAACCGCCTACCCATTTGCGCGTGCCCAGCTGCCTACGAACCCGTGCGCCCATGGCCCATGGCCTTGTGCACGCACCTGCCTAGCAGCCGGCCCTAGTTTGTGCACCATGTTGGGTGCTCAGCAAATTCCCTAATTTTTAGCAACTATCTTTTATTTAATTAATTTTTTAAGTTGTTTGAATATAGATTGTTAATTATCTTGTTTAATTTTTATTAGAAAAATATAACATCTTTTAGTTGGTTAAGGTTTTTTTAAAATCTTAAAGTTAAATAATTATTTGAATTTGATTTTTTTAATTATTTAAATTCAATTAAATTAAAAAGAATATAAATTGTTATTTAATTAAAAATTAGTTTTAATTAAATTAATTAAAAATTATTTTTAATTAAATAAATTAGTTAGAAAATTAGTTACTAATTAATTAATGGGCCTTATAAATTCCTAAAGATTATGAAGATGGGCCTAAGAGAAGAAGAAGCAGATTAGAGTTTTTATAATCGACTAGAAGCTCGCTTTGTAATTTTTTTAATTTCTATTTTTTCAAGGGTTGTAATTTTAGAATTACCCAGTAGTTACTCGGTTCATAATTAATTGTTTATTCATTCATTTATTGTATTTATTTAAATAAATGTTTGATTGATAACATGATCATGCATTAGTCCACTACATGCAATACATGAAACCACACATAGTTTTAATTAATCATGCATGTCTTTAGTAGAAACATGATTATCTAGGATTGTCCTATATGTTTATGTGAATTGTTTTAGTGAAACCAATTGTATGCAAACTACTAAGTCTTAAATTAGTTAAAACTTGGTAAATCGCACAATAATAAATGCAATAGTTTATATAGGTATTTTATGATAACCAACTTTATTTAAAAAATATTTTAGTCAAGTTTGATGAATGTAATGAGTGATTATTCTAGATCAACTTAATTATAGAAACATGCTATTTTATAATTGTATGATTTTATAATTAATTACATTTATAGGGTTATAAATGAACTAGTAATTAATTTAAAATTAATTGATTAGTTTAATAAACACATACATTCTAAAATAGTGAGTGGGAGAAGGTTGACATCTCAATGTGACCTATAGTCTCCATTGTTAGTACAACATCGTGAAATATGATTAGGGCCTTGAGGTGGCTTTGTTTCCCTCCCTAAGGAAGGTTTTTGGTCATATTAATATCAATGTTGACTTCTTACGAAGATCGGAAAGAGTGATATATTTTACGTTTGATCGACCCTATGGAGGTACTCTCTAAGTTAAGTCATAAATTCTAAAATAATGGGTTACACTCACAAAGATACAATTAAACTTTTGTAGTAGATAATTGTATCTTGACCAAAACAATGGGTACTTTATTTTAACAAGAGAAAATATGAATTATTTTGAGTTTTGAATAATAAAGATAAGAGTGTCTTATAGACTATCTGAAATTAACTTGACCGACCCTAAGACGACACTTTAATTGTCAGGTAGTTTTATCGTGGAAGAGTAAATGCTAAGTTTTTTAATTCTTACATTCATGCATCATGTTTACTTTCCAAAAGTTATTGATATTTATTTTCAAATTATAATATTTTTTGTAATTTTTATCTCTTTTAGAAATGTCAAATATAGGCAATCCGATCACTGCTTTACTTTCACTTGAAAAATTTAATGGTGATAATTTTATAAGATGGAAATCAAATCTAAATCTGATGTTGATTTGTGAGAATCATAAATTTGTCCTATTTGAGGAAAGTCTTGAATAGACCACTGCCACTGCCCCGAAAACTATTTGGAACAAATATGACGCTTGGATTCAATTCAACAGAAAGGCTAGGTGTTACATGCTTGTGAGCATGAATGATGTTCAGAGAACAAAACATGAACCCATGGAGATTGATGAGATATTGGAATCTCCGCAGACCATGCTTGGGCAACAATATGATCAAAGTAGACATGAGGCTACTAGAATCTACATGATTATTAAGATGAAGAAGAGTATTTGTGTGCGTGAACATGTCTTGAGCATGATCAACATGGTGCATGAGGCAGAAATATATGAGGCTGTCTTTGATGATCGTACTCAAGTAAGCATCATACTTGAATCGCTCACTCCTGCTTTCTCTGCATTCACTACCAACTATATTATAAATAAGTTGGTATTCAACATGACCCAACTATTGAATGAACTGCAAGCATTTGAGTATCTTAACAAAACTATAACAAAAGAGGCAGAGGTAAATGTCATTGAAGAGAAACCTTCTTCCTCTGAGGATAAAACCACGAAGAGGAAGAAGAACAATGACAAGGATAAGAGTAAGGGCAAGAAGTCGAAGAAAGGCAAGAAGGCGCCAAAAGCCAAGGAGAACAAGAATGACAATAACTTAAAAAATAAGGAACCAAAACAAAAGTGTTTCTACTGCAGAGTTGTAGGTCACTGGAAGAGAAACTATAACAAGTATTTCGCTGAGCTAAAAAAGAAAGGTAAATCTGATTTACTTGTACTTGAAGCTTTTATAGAGGAAGAAGACATGTCATCCTAGATTATTGATTCAGGAGCCAGTAACCATGTTTATGCAAATACTTGAGTCATCAAGGGAACTTGCTGATGGCGAGGTGACTACGCGAGTTGGAAGTGGAGCAGACGTGTCAACAATAGCATTAGGAACAATCCGTTTATTTTTTTGGAACAATTTTCTTATTTTGAGTAATGTTTATTTTATTCCTGAATTTACTAGAAACTTAGTTTCTTTATCTATGTTGCATGAACAAAGCTTGCATATTTCTTTTGATAATAATGTGATTGTTATTTCAAAGAATGTTTTCAAAATTTGTGAAGCTAAGAAAACAAACTGACTGTATGTGCTCAAGCCAAATGAACAATCGCTTAATAACTCCGAGTTATTTAAAGTAGTTAAACCAAAGGGTAACAAAAGACAAAAAAGTTTCTAAAGAAGATGATACATATCTATGACATCTAACACTAGGTCATTTTAGTCTAGACAGAATAAACCGGTTAACAAAAGATGGACCATTGAGAGAACTAACTGTTGGAACTCTTCCGGTTTGCGAATCCTGTCTAGAAAGAAAAATGACTAAACGCTCTTTCTCAGTGAAAGACAATAGAACCAAAGTACTATTAGAGCTTGTACACATCGATGTGTGTGGTCCAATTAATATACAAGCTAGAGGTGGTTATGAGTATTTCGTCACTTTCATTGACGGCTACTCAAGATATGGTTATACTTACCTAATGCTTAGGAAGTCAGAAACCTTTGGCAAGTTTAAAGACTTCAAAGATGAAGTTGAGAAGAAGTTAGGTAAATATCTTAAGACGCTTTGATAATATGGAGGTGTTGAATATTTGCATCTAGAGTTCAAAGATTTCATGTTGGAGCATGGTATTCTATCAAAACTCACAGCACCTAGAACGCCACAAGAAAATGGTGTTTCAGAGAGAAGAAACATGACCTTGTAGGACATGGTCAGGTTATGTTGAGCTATTCATCTCTTCCTCTCACATTCATGGGTTATGCACTTCAAACGGAAAATTACATTTTGAATGTAGTCCCATATAAGACAATAAGCAAGACACCACTAGAGGATGGGAATGGTAGCAAACCTAGTTTGCACCATTTTCGCATATGGGGTTGTCTCGCTCATGTTCGTAGACCTAAGTCAGGGAAACTTGACTCATGGTCCGAAGTGTGTATTTTTGTGGGTTATTCTCTAGAGACATGAAGTGGTTATTTCTATAGTCTAAAGGACCAAAATGTATTTGTCTCCACAAATGCAACCTTCCTTGAGCACGACTATATGACTAACTATAAACATCAGAGCACAGTAGTTTTGGAGGAACTCACAGCTGATAAAATTCCATCATTGTCATCATTAAATGATAAAAAAAACTAAAGAAACCACAGTTCCTGAAAAGGAAGCCCCAGTGCAATGTCGTAGTGAGATTGTGAGACAGCCTGTTCACTATGAGCATGAAGCACATGTCCTAGTTTCAAACACAGACAAGGACGACCCATTGACCTTTAAGGAGGCAATAGAAGACCTTGAAAAGGAAAAATGGCAAGAAGCCATGAACCAAGAAATGGAATCAATGTATTCCAATTATGTATGGGAACTTGTACACCCACCTGAAGATGTCAGGCCCATTGGGTGCAAATAGATCTTCAAGAAGAAAATAGGTGTTGATGGGAAAGTAGAGACTTCCAAGGCAAGATTTGTAGCCAAAGTCTATACACAGAGAGAGGGTGTCGATTATGAAGAGACATTTTCTCGTGTTGCCATGCTAAAATCCATACGCATTCTTTTATCTATAGTAGCCAATTATGATTATGAGATATGGTAGATGGACGTCAAGACAACTTTTCTAAATGGATATCTTGATGAAAGTATCTATATGGTACAACCAGAAGGGTTCGTAAAGAAAGGTGAAGATCATAAGATGTGATAATTGCTAAAATTCATTTATGGATTGAAGCAAGTATCTAGATCTTGGAACATTACCTTTGATAAGACAATTAAAACATGACTTCAAACAAAATGTCGACAAAGCATGTGTATATAAATATATCAAATGAAAAGTAGTGGTTTATTAGTTCTTTCTATGGATGACATTCTACACATTGGCAACGATGTACAGACACTGTCAAATGTAAAAGTAGTGGTTAGTTGAAAAGTTCTAAATGAAAGATTTGGGCGAAGCGAGCTATGTTCTGGGAACCCAAATCTTAAGGGACAGGAAGAACAAGCCCTTGGCGCTTTCTCAAGAAAATTATATAGATAAGGTTCTAGAAATGTTCTTAATGGAGAATTTCAAGAGATGTCAGTTGCTCACGAGATATGGAATTACTCTTTCCAAGGAACAATGTCCAAAGAAACTTCAGGAAGAAGAGGACATGAGAAAGTATCCCTATGCCTCAGTAGTTGGGAGTCTGATGTATGCTATGTTGTGTACAAGGCCCGACATATGATATGCAGTGGGAATCGTTAGTCATTATCAATCAAATCCCGATTTAGAACACCAGATTGTGGTAAAGCACATAATCAAGTATCTTCAGAGAATGAGAGATTATATGCATGTTTATTCAAGGGTGAGTTAAACCCTACTAGATAATTCGATTCTGATTTCCAATCATACAAAGACAGTGGTAAATTGACGTCTGGGTCAATTTTCACTCTTGGTGGAGGAGCTGTAGTCTGGAGAAGTATCAAATATTCTAGTGTTGTAGATTCAACTATGGAAGCCGAGTATATAGCGGCTTCTGAAATAACTAAGGAAGCAGTTTGGCTTAAGAAGTTCTACACTAATCTAGAAGTGATTCCAGATATGGAGAAGCCACTAATACAAAAGATAAGAAAGCATATAGAAAGAATCTAGAAAGACAACAGTGACAAGAGTGGAGCGGTAGCTAATTCAAAGTAACCTTGAAGCCACGAGAGAAGAAATAATATAGAAAGAAAATATCATATGGTAAGAGAGATCGTGCACAAAGGTGATGTGACCGTTATGAAGATAACGCCGGAACAAAATCTGGTAGACCCGCTTACCAAGACACTTCTTGCAAAGTGTTTTATGGCTAATGTACGAAATATGAGATTGAGAGAGATGTCTCACTTGCTTTAAGAGAAGTGGAAGAATGTTAAGGTTGGTGGCCTAGAAGTATGTGAAAAGATATTTTTATTGTTGATTTATTTAAATAAAGGTACAATTTTATTATATTTGATCATTAAAATTATTGTTAGAATAATTTATAAATAAATATCACAAAATTCCATATTCATTTATGAGAATATGATATTGTATGCGTTCGACAAAATTAAGATCATATATAATGAATAAAGTAGTTAGCAACATATTAATGTAAGGAATCTTTAATCAATAGTTGCTAGTACGATTTACTAAGCATATAGTTGGCATGCAAGTAATCTAGATTCAGATTACAGATGTGGATAGACATATTGGCAAATGTACTTTATATAATTATGATATGACAGGACCGATGTAAATTAATTTCTTTATAAACTTACCGTTTGCCATAAAAATTTAATTCATATTTTAAATGATGATAATTTGTAAATCAATCTATATCATAAGTAGTCATAAACTCCTGTTCATGTTTATTGGATCTTTTGATTCATTTGTTGTGGTCTCTTAATATAATGAGGCTAGTGACTTTTTCTCTTGGAGATTCAATATCTTGAATGACTGGGAAATATGATTTTACAATAATGAAATCCACGCTTTCCTAACGGATCGAATATTGGTTCCCTTAAAGGTTAATTCTAGGATTGAATAGTTATTGAGCTCAAATCTATAATATGATTATAGAGTAATTATTCACTGGTGAATTAATGGTACTTAAGGAACAAGATGTAGTTAGAAGGGTAAAACAGTAAATCTTGACCAGATCTAATTAACGAACAATTAAATGGAGGACATAACTATATAAATTGATTATATCAATGGACTGCAAGAGAATACTCTGTAAATATAATTCTATAATTACTAAGAGTGCAATTCCATATTTATAGTGGAGTAATAATCAAATTAATAAATAAGATTATTTAATCAAAGAATTTAATTAAAAGTCTAGTTTATTGGAGAAAAGTGTTATAGGTCCATGATCATCAAGTCGCATTCTTCCTACACTGTCAAGGTTAAAGATGTCATTGACAAGATTAATATATAAAATGACTAAATTGCAAAGGAATTAATTTTCCAGGGCTAAGTGATAATTATGTGTAATTAATTAATTGTGAGCTGATTAATTATTTGATTAATTAGTTTTTATTTGAAAATTATTATATTAGTTGATAATATCAATCAGTGTTTGAATTAATATTATAGAAAGTTAAATATTATCTTAATACAAGATAACTATTCAAACTGATAAATTAAGATAACGTTAATTTTGAATTAACTTACATTTATTTTTGAAATAATATTTATATTATTTTTTAAAAAATATATTGTCTTAATCTTAATTAAACAAACAAATTAGAAAAATTAGGGACAAATAAGTGTGGTACACGCCACTCACCGTGCTTGCATAGTGTGTGATGCCACACATATTGACAAGTGTCTCTGAGATTTGAATTTTGAATTGTTCAAAATTCAAATAGTATTTGTTTATTTACTTATTTAATTATTGTTTTAATTTGATTAAAAGAAATAATTAAAAATAAAAATCTAACCGATCAGTTTTTAATTAATTAAATTTAAAAAGTAATAAAATTATTTTATTATCTTTATAAGGTTAAGAAGTACGATCTTTAACAAGACGCATCAGTAAAAAATAGTCGATAGAATTTTTGAAGCCTAAAAAATTCTCTAGAACTCTCTAAAGAAATCTCTTCTCCAAACTCTTTAGATCTCACGTATTGAGAATATCTAGAGAGCCTAAATAATCAAACTAGTGAATCCTACGTGCCCACACACATCCTTGTGTGTTTAAAGAATGTCTTGGAAGACTTTGGTGTGAGTCTTCGCGTGGATAAGAACATCGTTTGATTATACAAAAATACTCAAGGACTCTTGATAGGCTATAAGATGTATTATTCTTTCTTATTTGTGTGTAGATTTAATGTATAAATATATGTATTGATCCTAGCGCTATATTAATATTTTTTAAAACCACCACCCCCTTCCATTGCGTCCCTGATTTTATTATATTAATACCAACAACTAGTTTTGCCAATTATTCATTGCACATTCCTGGAAGTAAATGATAAAATTACTAGTATTATAGTGAACTTTGTCATTGGTCCATATATAATTTACAATTACATTCCTCAAAGTTTTATAAAGCCACAATGATTATTTGAAAAGGTTCTTGATGGAATATTAACACAATTGTTAGCTAAAGTCAAATTTATTTTTATGTACTAGTTGTACAATTTCTTTCTAATTGTGAATGTGTCAAGAAATGACTCATCATATGTACCAGTCATACATTCAAATATATATAATATATCAAGTCATAAGAATGAATGATTTATTTCATTAATAAATTTAACCACTTGTTGAAAAGAAATGAGAAAAAAATGAGTGATATATTCATATTATGTTTAAATCTATTTGGCTACAACAAATATGATTATTATTATTGTGTGTGAACTTGAATGAGTGATGAAGTTGTTTATATTTAGAAAAAAGTAGTTGTGCTTCTAAGCTCATACACCATTGAATAGAGATAATAGTGAAATATAATGGTGCTAAACATAGTATTACAAAAAATTAATAGGGACTCCTAAAATGTCAAAACTATTATATGTTTTGAAGGATATTAAAATTTTTTCATTCTCTAGTATATAAAAATGAAACTTATAACGATTACTTACTTTTGGGAATATATGGATTTACACTTTGCAAATCAACAATGAATAATGAGAATAATGAAATATCCAAATCCTAGATGTTAATCAAGATCAAAATTCAAAGTTTGAATGCAATTCTTGATAATCATAGAAACATGTTCATGATATGAATGTTAATCATAAATATAAGAAACTAAATGATTAAATGATGATAAGATGAACTTAGAAACATTTAATCATCAATGCTTACAATGAAAGCACAATAGAGTAACATAAAACAAAGTTAGGGTTATATAGATATAACATTTGATTTAGAGCAACTTGAATCTTCAAATTTGGGGCACTTCTAAGACTTATACATGATAAGAATATTATTGTCCAAAATCTCTATTCCAAACCTTCCTAATTTCTTGAAGTTTCAACTAAGTAGAATGAAATTTTGGATTTAACAAGCCTTAAAACTCATGCAAGTCAAGCAAAGCTTGATGTGTTTCTTGGAGAAAACTTTCATCTTAGAAAGCTAGAGAGAGAGTTGGAAAGTGTGATCAAGGATTTTCAACTCTAATAACCCATATTTATAGTGTAGGCATCATCACTAATCTAACCAATAGGATTAGAGCATTTAAAACACATCATTTGAAACATTTTACATAAACTCTATAGACACTTGTAAAAGTTCAGGCGATGTATCACCTGACAGACGATGTATCGCCTGTGACCAAGCGATGCATCGCTTGGTCTGTCTTAGCTAGGGTTTGTAAGCCCTAGGCGACGTGTCGCCTTGCCGATGTCTCTCATTTGGCACTCTGAGACTTGTGTTAAAACACCTCCAAATGCTCCCAAACGTTTTGGGAATGTTTGGATACCTCATTATATCACTTTATACCCATAAAAGTCAGTTTTAGATGCCTTCTACACAATCTCATGTTTTCACTTCTCTTTAAGTGAAAACCATTACGTGTTTTGCACCTGAAAGTGTAAACATCTTAACCATTATATTTAACCAATCTCAACATTCCCTCACTTGGTTAAATATAATCCTCTCTTATTAGCTTACCAATTTTGGTGCATAAAATAAAGTATCTATCGATTTGAACTTTACCTTAGTGAAAGTATTACAAAGCCTTATCGATGTCATTGTTGTCTTAAGGATTGAGCTAAGTACTCCTTAATGATAAAACTGGTAACACCTCACACACCTCCACTTGACCATTCATTTTCTCACTTTTCTCGCTCAACACTCATATGGTCATGCGGTCATCCATTTCATGAACTTTCAGGGAGAAACTCCAACTCCCGTGAGAGGCGGCATCACCTCTAAGTTCACATAGGTGAAGTGTAAAGTCCGCCCTAGTTATATTTTTTTATAAAAACGTCAATTATCTCATAGATAATAGAAAAATACCACTTAAAGGAATAACTCAGTGGGGCCTTGATAAAACATGCAAGTTTGGGCCCAATAGTTAAAAATAAAAATAAAGTATTCATATGCAATGTTTAAAAGAATGTCCCACTGGTGTAATTGAAAATAATGTTCATAACACAATTTCTTTAAATCCCGGTGTTCATATTGATTGTTTATTTGTTCATAGGAAACCCCCACGCCATACATACTCAGGCATCAGAACTCCCCACATCACAGCGCGTGCCAGAGAGAAACTCTATTTTTTACCTGAAAGGGGGAAAGTAAGGGGGTGAGCTAAAAGCCCAGTAAGGAAGTACAACAATACAACAATATCAAGAAAACACAAGAATGACATGTATAATGAAACAAGGTAGAACATAACATCATCATACTCATATATCTTAAACATGAACGAAGTCATAGTCATACATCACATTCATACATCATAAACATACTCTTTGTGATCATGACACCTTTATTGTCCATGTCACATCTTGAGGTAACCAGTATAACATGGGCTAGTAAAACCTCCTTTATGAGGTAAACAGGATCTCAGGTCCTTGAATAACCTCGACATGTCCGCCCTTTGAGTTACGTCATATCCTAAGTAACTCCTTTGTTGTGTTTCGTTCAGCACACTAGCAAACTTTTCTTTTCATTCATCATACAAACACATGTAATCCATTCACATCAAAACATAGAAAATATATGTTGCATCATACTTGTCATACATATCAAGATAAAATTCTACTTTTCCATATCACTTGGTTTATCATCAAAACATAGCATCTTCAATTCCATAGCACATTATTTCTTGTAACATATAAATCTTACCATTTCATAGCATAAACATAGAAAATTCTATCTAACTTCCTTACCTCAGGTTCGACAAAACCAAAATAAGAAAACTTCACAATGAGCTTATAATCATAATCAAACGTTCGTCTCATAGAATTATGTAAGAATACTTATGCCCAACATATATACCCCACGTGTGCATGGGCCATGCACACGTAGCACAAGTTGCACTACAATTGCAAACATACAATAATTTCACATAAAATCATAAAGGAATAATGCTAATTCTATCTATTAATCCTTCATGGTTACAAAGTAAAGTGATGTATTTGAACAATAGACATATATTTGAAAGTAAAAATGCATTTGCATGCAACATGCATACGTGGGAGCGTTCTTAAAATTTAACGTTCTAAAGCGATAATTTCTTGCCTCTTCAAACAAAATTCAACAACATACTTTGTTTACCATTTAATTGTTTCTTTAACCACAAAATTGTTATACAAAACTTTAATATAACTACTTATTTTATAAGATAATTCATTTAGAATTTTCTAATTTCTCATGAAATAATAATTCAATTTATTATTTAAATAACATTTAAAAAGGCTGTGACAAAATTGTAGTTTTTTAGAATAACTAAATACATTTCTTGTTTTCTTTTAGAAAAATAATTTTACTAATCTCTCAAAAACCTGCATGTTTATAAATGTGAAAATTCATAAATAAAGTGTGAAAAAATTACATTTGTATATATAAAATTTAAGACTTAATTTGGAGTGTAGGACTTACTTATCTTAAATAAAATAATCATTTTTTCTTAATAAACCAAAATTTCAGCAAGCTAATTTATTTGTTTAAATCATAAAATTGAGTTTAAACCATATTCTTTTTCACAAAATTAAAAAAAAACTACATATATTCTTAAGTGTGAAAATATATATTTAAATCATAATAATATCACGTTTATCATATACTTACTTATAATTTAGTTTATTTGATGCATTAGTTTTATTTATCTCATTTAAAAATACTTTTCCTACTATCAACTAAAATTTCAGCATCTATTTTTATTAAACTAAACTCACACACTTGACTTAAAACTATATTTTCTTTCATAAAAACATACAAAAATCTGCATGTATTTAATTTGTTAAAAACACCATTAATATGTGAAATAAAATGTCTTTTTGTTTTCATAAAATAAAATACCACTTTGGGGAATCATATGTGCATTTCAAAACATTATTTTACCATTGCCATCACAAAATATATAGAAAAAAAAACAGCAAGCATACAATTACCAAATCATGTTTAAACAATTCTCATAAAATGCTTTTATCCATTTAACAATTTACCCTAACATTCTCTTCCACTTGAACACCACACTATTACATTTAGCATGAAAATTAATCAACACAAAAACCAAACACCTAATAAGACCCTATGTTGAAACCCTCATGATCATGTCATATTTATTTTGCATTTTTACAAGAATATTTAAATACAACATTATCATAACATAGGCCAAACCAAACGTATGCCCTATCATGTGTCTATTAGTGTTGACAGTGAAATCTCGTCAACGAAATTAGGTCGGAAAACTTAAAGGTAAATGCGGCGAAGTTTAGATAAGAACTTAGAATTAACTTATGAAAGGATAAACACAGATGAACAATGGAGTGAAAAATGTATATTGCTTAATAGCCTCTGCATACAATGAATTTTCCAACCCCCTTCTCTGTGGAAGTGGGGTTCATTTTATAGTAGGCTCTAATGGCCCTGGGTACATGGTGGTCCAGGGGACCAGATGGTACACGAGTACACTAACAGGAGAGTGGTTCCAGGGGTAGTGGTGTCGGCTCTGGTACAAGGTCAGAGATCATGGGAGCACCTCCCCTTCTGTACCTGGTCATGCCTCCACTACCTGCCTGGTACGGGTGTCAGAGGAGTGGCTGGTGAGAACAACAGATGGTACTTTGTTTGTACCTCCACTACTTATCTGACGTGGGTACTATGTCCGTACTCTAACTCCTTTCAGTTTGTCAGTGGACTCCGTACCTCATGAGATCAATGCCATGTGACCCTCATTTGCAAGGCATAGATGCGAGGAGGTAATGACCCATGCACTGGCCGTGCCTTGCAAGGCTCCTAGTGGCGAGGGGCCTAGCTATACTTTTCTCCTTGCGGCATGGATCTAGACTAGTGACGCAATGGTGCAACGGCCTCCCGAGAAGATGGTGGCCCACGGGCCTCGCGGGGGCGTGTGCGCATGAGCGCCTCACTGGGGGTGCGCGCTTGATGGCCTTGCTGGGGGCGCGCGCGCATGAGGGCCTCACTGGGGGCGTGTGCCTGATGGCCTCGCTAGGAGGCGTGCGTGCATGATGGCCTCGCTGGGGGCGTGTGCCTGATGGCCTCGCTAGGAGGCGTGCGCCTGATGGCCTTACTGGGGGCGTGTGCCTGATGGCCTCGCTAGGAGGTGTGCGTGCCTGATGGCCTCGCTGTGGGCGTGTGCTTGATGGCCTCACTGGGGGCGTGTGCCTGATGGCCTCGCTAGGAGGCGTGCGTGCCTGATGGCCTCACTAGGGGCGTGTGCCTGATGGCCCGAGGACCCAATGAGAGTGTAGGCGTATGGGGGTCTAAGTACGTTCTTTGGGTCTTTTATAAGCGTGGAATATTGAGCATCCATAGGTGTATGTCCCGGGCGTCTTTGGCAGCATTCACGCGTATGAGTGCATCTTGACCCATGAGCATGTCAGCCTTGCGCGGGCACGTCGGACCTCACTATGTGAGGGCCTTGTGCACCTATCCTCTTGCAGTATTCATTGTGGCCCCTTAGCTTAGCAGGGCCAAACCTTGTGGCTCATAATGTGTTGTTTCTCATGAGATGATCTCCTGTATTCAACAAGGCCTACAGGCTCGAGCCCAATAGCATGAATAAGCGACCCTTATCCCTATGTTCCAACCAGGGACTAAAGAGTTTTTTTTTGGTGGATTTTTGGCATCCACACTTGCCCCCCAGTCTATAGGGAGGCCTTTAGGTGTTCTTGTAGACTCTTCTCTTTCTTTTGATTTCTATTCTGTGTATATATATATATATTTTTTATGCTCGAGGTCCTTTGGAACCCACGCGAAAGGGAGTTCGATAGGTCTCTATTTGGTGCACCTTGGTTGCACCTATAAGGATATATTGACCCCTTGGGTTCTAGTTATCCTTTTATATATTTTCGCGCGCGCTTCTTATATCTTGCGAGAAGCATCCTTCTCGTCATTAGGCATAGTACTATTTTTGCAAGCGTCTTCTTTGAGACCCTTTTTGCAGGCGTCTTCTTTGAGACCCTTTTCGGAAGCGTCTACTTCGAGACCCTTTTTTGGAGGCATCTACTTTGGAGACCCCTTTTGGAGGTGTCTACTTTGGAGACCCTTTCTGGAGGTGTCTACTTCGGAGACCCTTTTTTGGAGGCATCTACTTTGGAGACCCCTTTTGGAGGTGTCTACTTCGGAGACCCTTTTTGGAGGCGTCTACTTTGGAGACCCTTTTTGCAGGTGCCTACTTTGGAGACCCTTTTTGCAGGCGTCTACTTTGGAGGCCATTTTTGCAGGCGTCTACTTTGGAGGCCCTTTTTGCAGGCGCCTACTTTGGAGACCCTTTTTGCAGGCGTCTACTTTGGAGGCCCTTTTTGCAGGCACCTACTTTGGAGACCCTTTTTGCAGGCGTCTACTTTGGAGGCCCTTTTTGTAGGCGTCTACTTTGGAGGCCCTTTTTGCAGGCGTCTACTCTGGAGGCCCATTTTGCAGGCGTCTACTTTGGAGACCCTTTTTGCTACTTTTGAGTTGATCTCCCCTCGGGTCGGGACTTTCATGGCTAGATGGTCTTCATTCAATCTCGAGCTTGGTCAGCGACCCCTCTAGCACGACGCCCCATTCTATTTGGAATCTTCATACGTATTGGTAGTAGGGCAACTGAAGGAAGGTTCGCTTTCTTCCACGTAGAAGTTCTTATGGCCCTCTTCCACACGTATGTACTTCTGTGCTCTCTCTCGAAGTCGTCCAAATTCGAAACTTCTCTTTTGAGCATGCTCCCCCACAACTTGCTTCCTGGACGAACTCCGGCTGTAATAGCCATCTTGTGCTCCGCTTTGGTTAAACCTTTCACCTTTGTTGCTTCTATACAGAACCTATGGATGTAGTCCTTCAGACTTTCATTCTCACCTTGTTTTATGTTAGCGAGGCTGGTGGTTGGCATGACGTTATCACAGGCTGCATGGTGTTGCTGAAGAAATTCATCAGAGAATTGTTGCCATGACTCAATTGTCCCTAGCCTCAACATCTTGAACCACTTGTATGTCACTCCTTTAAGTGTAACGACGAAGCAATGACACTTTGCCCTGTTTTTGACCCCTCTTAATCTCATCAAGTTATTGAAGGTGTCTAAATGATATTTTGGGTCAGTAGTACCCTCGTACGAAGTCATGTGAGGCTCTCTGAAGCCAGTGGGCATCCGCTCAGCCTGAATCTCCCTTGTGAAGGGTGAATCACGGTCAAATTCTTCGTCATCCATGTGCCCCCCAAGTGCAGTGGTGATCTTGCCTCGAGGGCTTCGCATTTTGGTGTCTAGTCCCCTCCTCTTTTTGCATAAGGAGTTTTGCAGGTTCTAGGGCTGATCCCTTGCCTTGGTTGTGTCCCTCGAGGGAACCGCGGGGGGTACGTCTCTTACTTCTGACCTCTCTCCATGGGGCTCTTTTCTTAGGCCAGGGGGTGCTTCTTTTGAGGGGACTTTGGCCTTGTTCTTACGACCATCACCTTCCCTCCGCCTTTGCTTCTGGGGACATTTTGTTGGCCTAGGTCCCCCCTGATACCTTGTCTGGGGGGTTTTACTGGCGGAAAGTTGGGTTCCCCCATCATCTACGGAGACAGTGCTTTCCCATTTTTCATGCTCCTTCCCTTTACGCGCAGGAGGGGGTGTGCTTGACTTTCCTCGCAATAGGTCATTTAAAACCTCTTGCATGTTCTCTATCTGGGTTTCCAGCTTTCGAGTCTTTTTATGTAACTCTTGAATCTCATCCCTGTAGAGGCGAGTCCTTGAGCCTGAACTTACCGAGCGTACCCCGGGACTCTTGCTTGGCCCGTGCGTTGATGGACCTGGGTCTTGGTGGCCTGAGCGTGGTGCTACCAGAGGTTGGTGAAGTGAATGCACTGGCGGCTCCAAATGACCTCCGTCGGGCCGGATGGTCAGAGATGAGGCTTCCTTCTCCTCCCTTGGGGGAAGAGACTCCTCCGGTCTGCCTCCATGTTTAGGCGGAGGGGGGTCTTTCTGGGTAGCCCTCCGCTCTACTTCATCCCGGAGAACCTCATCATCTTGTATTTGCCATAGGCGTTTTGAACGTCTCAGCATCTTTCTTTGCTGGGAATGATGGAAGAACACTGGCTTGATGCTTGTTCTTACCACAGACGGCGCCAAATTGTTGACGGTGAAATCTCGTCAACGAAATTAGGTCGGAAAACTTAAAGGTAAATGCAGCGAAGTTTAGATAAGAACTTAGAATTAACTTATGAAAGGATAAACACAGATGAACAATGGAGTGAAAAATGTATATTGCTTAATAGCCTCTGCATACAATGAATTTTCCAACCCCCTTCTCTGTGGAAGTGGGGTTCATTTTATAGTAGGCTCTAATGGCCCTGGGTACATGGTGGTCCAGGGGACCAGATGGTACACGAGTACACTAACAGGAGAGTGGTTCCAGGGGTAGTGGTGTCGGCTCTGGTACAAGGTCAGAGATCATGGGAGCACCTCCCCTTCTGTACCTGGTCATGCCTCCACTACCTGCCTGGTACGGGTGTCAGAGGAGTGGCTGGTGAGAACAACAGATGGTACTTTGTTCGTACCTCCACTACTTATCTGACGTGGGTACTATGTCCGTACTCTAACTCCTTTCAGTTTGTCAGTGGACTCCGTACCTCATGAGATCAATGCCATGTGACCCTCATTTGCAAGGCATAGATGCGAGGAGGTAATGACCCATGCACTGGCCGTGCCTTGCAAGGCTCCTAGTGGCGAGGGGCCTAGCTATACTTTTCTCCTTGCGGCATGGATCTAGACTAGTGACGCGATGGTGCAACGGCCTCCCGAGAAGATGGTGGCCCACGGGCCTCGCGGGGGCGCGTGCGCATGAGCGCCTTGCTGGGGGTGCGCGCTTGACGGCCTTGCTGGGGGCGCGCGCGCATGAGGGCCTCACTGGGGGCGTGTGCCTAATGGCCTCGCTAGGAGGCGTGCATGCATGATGGCCTCGCTGGGGGCGTGTGCCTGATGGCCTCGCTAGGAGGCGTGCGCCTGATGGCCTTACTGGGGGCGTGTGCCTGATGGCCTCGCTAGGAGGTGTGCGTGCCTGATGGCCTCGCTGTGGGCGTGTACTTGATGGCCTCACTGGGGGCGTGTGCCTGATGGCCTCGCTAGGAGGCGTGCGTGCCTGATGGCCTCACTAGGGGCGTGTGCCTGATGGCCCGAGGACCCAATGAGAGTGTAGGCGTATGGGGGTCTAAGTACGTTCTTTGGGTCTTTTATAAGCGTGGAATATTGAGCATCCATAGGTGTATGTCCCGGGCGTCTTTGGCAGCATTCACGCGTATGAGTGCATCTTGACCCATGAGCATGTCAGCCTTGCGCGGGCACGTCGGACCTCACTATGTGAGGGCCTTGTGCACCTATCCTCTTGCAGTATTCATTGTGGCCCCTTAGCTTAGCAGGGCCAAAGCTTGTGGCTCATAATGTGTTGTTTCTCATGAGATGATCTCCTGTATTCAACAAGGCCTACAGGCTCGAGCCCAATAGCATGAATAAGCGACCCTTATCCCTATGTTCCAACCAGGGACTAAAGAGTTTCTTTTTGGTGGATTTTTGGCATCCACAATTAGCATTCTTGCATTCTTGTTACATAAACCATTAGATTTAAAATAACCATGAAAACATAATCATAAGATCTCATACTTCATGCATGCCCAAAAATTTCTATTCATGCTTGCTTATATACACCACACGCCCAAGCATACTCAAGCACATAAAATCATAGATCCCACACACCTAAGCCATATAAACTTCATAGAAAATCCCTTAAAGAACTACTCATACCTAATCAATATGCATATCTCTTTTCATGCTCTTATTGATTACAAGATAGAAAACAATTTTTTTTTAACATAAAAGAACATAACTGATCAACCAATAAAACACCCCAAGAGTATATATACCAAAAATATCACAACAACAACAAGAACCATTTCAAGGATAATCAAAGAACTCAAAATAACTATGGTCACCCTCTTAAATGCTAGCCTCCAACACCTTATCATCATCACCAAATCATTAGACCTAACAAGCCAAAATCCCATATAAATCAACATAAGGAACCAAAACAAACTTACCCTTGTAGGCCAAAACCCTAAACCACACCTCCCTATGCACTTGTGAGATTAAACCTAGCATTACCAATGGATTCCATCAAACTTAGAACCAAGAAGAGGAGAAAAAAGGAATCATAAACCTAAACTCATACCTTAGGGATTTCGAAATGTCCTTGTTCTTGTTCTTCTCTCCTTGTTCGTGCTCTCTCTTTCCCTCTCCCTTTCTCTCTCTCGCCGAGCCTCTCTCTTTCTCCCTCTTCCTCTATGCACACGACAGCCACTAGGGCTTCTCACACTCCCATCCTTTCCTATATAAACCACTCCTTGATCGAACCCTAGATCCAAGAAAAAGAAAAAGGAAGTTCCCCATTTAAGATCCTAATTTCCCTTGATTCCTTTCCTTAATTTCATGTGATGGAGCACCATAAAGGGAGACCAAATCTCTCTCTTGACCGAACCCTATCTCTCTCAATTTCGGCTATGTGTGGCCTTTTCACACTAATCTATTCACAATCCTACCTTAATTACTTAGCACAAGTCAATAAATCAAAGCCTTACCCTTTTTGTCTATTCTCTTGATTTAAATAAAACAAATAATTGGAAAAGAAATTCCTTCCATTTCCTATTTCTTTCCTTTTTATTCTCTTTTTAATTTCTTAAATAAATAAAATAAAAAGGAAATTATGTGTAGGAAAAACTATTGCATGCTCACCATGCAACCATGCACACACACACACACACAATAGCTCATGTGCATCACTACTTACCATGCACCTTGGTGCATTCAATCAAAACTCATTTACTTACAAATTAAAATAAACAAGTAACAAAATAAATTCACATAATTCCTGCCAAACAATTCAAATATTTAAAAATAAATTTCTAATACTTAACAATTGATAATAAAACAAAGGAGAAAATTAATTAAACTAAAAAAAATATTTTGGTGCGCTACATGAAGTTCTTACAACATCTTTGCTACATTTACATATGCTTGTTGCACACAATTGAACTTCATTAAAAGCACTAGGCTTAACCCTCACTCGGTAGCAACCAACACTAATTATCCTTGGATGAAACTCACGACTTTGTTAGTGTTGAAACTATTCACCCAATAACTTGTATTTACCAATTGAACTCTTGCCCTTGATGTTCAAAAGTTTGGAGTTGAGTTGCCATCATTGGTGAATATATTATTCTAGGAGTTTTAGTCCCATCCCTTTTGAAGTGGAACTTACTAACCTCTTCGCAAGACGTTTTTTGTAAATGGATCTGCTAAGTTTTCACTTGTCGTTTTATATATGTGATCGATGAGTCCTCCTCGAATCAATGGTATCACATACTCATGTCTTAGACTTATATGTCTAGACTTCTCATGCCATTATAAACTCTAGCTAATATGACTTTTTTTTATCACCATTGGGATAATCCTCATGAAATCCCTAAGCCACTTGGCCTCTTTTCCATTTGCCACTAGAGCTATAAACTCATTCTCCATGGTTGAGTGCAATATATGTTTGTTTCTTTGGGTCCTAAGAATCCGCTCCTCTTTTGAGCATAAACACCCAACCACTTGTCGATAGATTATCTCCTACACTTGATATCCAACTAGCAACGGAAATCCTTCAAGTATCTGCAGGAACATTGAATATTGGAGGCCTACATGCTTGGTCCTTTTAAGGTACCCTAGAGCTCTCTCAATCACTTTCCAATGTTCCATACTTGGATTGCTAGTAAACCTACTTAGTTTACTAACCACTCTACCATTGTTCTTATCAAGCTTTATGCTTGAATCAAATGGTATATTTACCTCTTTGATGTTTAGATTACTAAACTTTTCAAGCACTTTCTTAACAAAGTGAGCATGACTTAAGGCATAACCCCCACTATTTCTTCTCACTTTTATACCAAAGAAGGTATCGACCTCTCAAAGGTCCTTCATTTAGAAAGTGGAAGATAGAAACCTCTTCGTTTCTATTATGCCTATCATCTCATTACTCAAAATCAACAATCATCAAGATATGGACACACCAAGAAGACATAGCCATCACAAGTATTATAGTATAAGCACTTGTCCATTATTGTGTCTACACCCATCTGAAATAATAGATCTATTACTCTTCTCATGCCATTGTTTCAGTGCTTTTTTAAAACCATATAATGATTTAACAAGCCTACACACTTTATGTTCATTTCTCCTTAGAACAAAACCATCCAGTTGTGTCATATAAATATCCTCAGCCAAATCTC
The DNA here is from genome assembly GCF_963169125.1 of Humulus lupulus. NCBI lineage: Eukaryota > Viridiplantae > Streptophyta > Magnoliopsida > Rosales > Cannabaceae > Humulus > Humulus lupulus. The sequence goes on from NC_084796.1 coordinate 113,202,015, forward strand.
CATTTAGGAATGTCATTTTGACATCCATTTGATGAACATAAAAATTATATATTGATGATAAGGCAAATAAAACTCTTTTTGTGGTTGTCCTAGCGACCAGTGCATATGTGTAGAAATAATCGATTCCTTCATTTTGTTTGAATCCTTTAGCTACTCATCTAGCTTTGAATGATTTGTATGTGCCATCAGTGTGATATTTCCTCTGAAATACCCACTTGCACCCAATTGGTTTTTAACCTTGTGAAAGGTCTACCAATTCCCATGTGTGGTTCTACATAATTGAATCCATCTCACCATTTATTGCCTTCTTCCAAAAATTAGAGTCTCTCGAAGACAATTCTTCTTGGTAGGTTTTGGGATCATCCTCAACTTGAAGAATCATATGAAATTTCTATGTGACTTCTTCAAGTCTACCATAGAGTATCTCTACTTGACAACATTTCTCAATTGATCCCAACTCTTTAAGCCTCTGGCATCGCCGAGGCAATATTGGTTGCTCTTCATCCTTTGGATCTTTCTCTTTAAGAGATTCTCCAACACTTGTGGGTTCTTGAGAGTTTCTATCATAGTATAACATATTCTCAAAAGAACTCCACTTCTCTTGGTTCAATTATCACTTTAGACTCCAAGTTTAATAGCCGATAAGCCTTGCTATTTGAGGCATAGCCTACAATTGCACACTTACTGCCCTTGGACCCAACTTAGTCCTTTTAGGCTCCATGCTCTTGTAGTAAGCAAGGCACCTCTTCATATGGAGACACATTGTTCTTTTTTTTATATAGGAATTCGATTCAATATATGACACGCAGCAAGCAAAGCTTCACCCCACAAATTATAACACAGTTTATCATGTAAAAACATAGAGTTTATCATCTCAAGATAAGTCTTATTCTTTCATTTAGCTATTCCATTTTATTGTGGAGTGTATGGTGCAGTGCATTCATGTATAATGCCAGGTTGTTCACAAAACACATTGAAATCATTTGAAAGGTATTCACCACCTCTATCACTTCTAAGAGTACATATTTCTTTTTCAATTGATTTTATACTTCAGCTTTATAGATTTTAAATGCATTAAATTCCTCATCCTTACTCTTCAGTAAATACACATAAGTATATCTACAGCAATCATCTATAAAAGTCATGAAGTATCTATTATCTCCTCTAGTCAACATGCATTCAATTCACATAAATCACTATGTATTAAATCTAGAAAGTTTGTACATCTATCAACACTTGGAAAAAGTTTCTTTAACATTTTAGATTTAACACATAATTCACATTTATCATGCTCATTCACATCACAATTAATCAATTCACATTTAACAACATTTTCATTTGTGCTATAACTTATATGAGCAAGTCTATTATGCCACAAAGTAATAGAATTGGAATTAACCATATTCGAAGATTTAGATGCCATATCATTATTGTCACTATCAAGAGTACAAAGTTTGATCATTCCATCATATGTATAATCCTTTCCAACAAAAGTGCCCAATTTAGTCAAAGTGAGTTTACCGAATTCAAACTTCATTTTGATATTGGATTTACTCAATAGGCTTCCACTCATAATGTTTCTAGTCATATCGAGAACATAGAAAACATTACTTAGGGCCACTTTCTTTCCATGAGTGAAGAAAACATCAATGCAGCTATTTCCAAGTACCTTGGATCTCTTTTCATTTCCCATTTGGACTTCAAGTCCCACCTTTGCACTTTCAAAGGTATTGAAAAGAGTTTTATCATAGGTTGCATGAATGGTGGCACAAGTATCATAACACCATCCTTGCACCTTTCTTTGGGTTGCATTAACTTCACTCAAGGTTGCAATGATCTCAACATCAAATGCATTAGTCTTGGTCTCGTTACTTAGATTTGCAATGATCTCTACATCAAATGCATTGACCTTAGTATCTTCACTTTCTTCTGCAATGATCTCATCATCAATTGATTTGACATGTTCACCTTCTCTTAAGGTTGCATTAGTCTCATCACTACATGCATGAACTATGTTAATTCTCTTTAGGGTTATCATGCATTCCTTATCGAATACATTATTCTCAAATAGGGTTACAATGCATTCCTCATTAAATGCATTAAATTAAATCAAAGTCACAAAGATCTCATCATAAATTAAAGTGACCAAATTAAATTTATTTACAAGTGAAATGATCTCAACATCAATTGCCTTAACCCTAATCTCATTATGGTTAATTTTATAATTACCATATCTCACACGATGATCAATAACTTTACAAACAAAACAAGTATAACAATCACCCTTGAATTGTTCATAACATTCACCATTGTACTCTTAATATAAATAATAATCTAAAACTCACGAAAATATGGCAGCAAACGCATTTCATTCAAATTCTTGAAATCTACACATTTATTAACAAGGAATTTGATGATACCAATCTCCTTAAGTATGTAATCCCATTGTGTTGTTTCATCCTTTGTTTATGAAGACTTTGAATCCATATCCACATTAATGTAGAAAATATCCAAATAGAACTTTCGTTAACCTTTCATGATTATGTGTTCAACGTAAACCAAATCTTGAAGCAAGGATTAGATGGTCGTAGAAGATGAACCAATTTCCCTAATTGTTGATTATGCAAAACACAAAAATGAAAGTAATTGGATAAAGTTTTTGATTGATGAGAATATGGCTTTACACTTTGCAAATCAACAATGAATAATGGGAATAATGCAATATTCCAAATCCTAGATATTAATCAAGATCCAAATTCAACATATGTATGCAATTCTTGATAATCAAAGAAAACATGTTCATGATATGACTGTTAATCTTGAACATAAGAAACTAAATGATTAAATGATGATGAGATGAACCTAGAAATATTTAATCATCAATATTAACTGTTACACCCAAATTTTGAGATTAGAAGTTTTGGTCTCGAAAGTTAGGCTCGTAAAGTGTAAGCTCGAAATATGCAAACTGGCTATGAGATCATCATTAATGAGAATCGAGTTTGACAGTCTCGTTCAATATTAAAATGATGACGTCGTAAATGGTGAGCTCGGAACTACGTGATCTTGAAGGTGTTTCGAGGTTACGAGACAAGCTCAAAGCTACAGTGACAAGGGTTCAACACTTGTTTAATGTTCCTAGTCTGTTTGTATTAGCGGCAATTACGAAGGATTGAGCCTAGGCATGGCAAGCTTGGAGGAGACAACCTTGATAAAGTTATTTAATAAGATCGAGGGAAGCCGAGCTAGCGAGCTCGTGATGATTTGCTGATCTCGAAGATATGTAAGTCGAATGTTCGAGATCGATAGCCAAATGTGGACGCGGTTACTGTTTAAGAATCCCTATACCTAAGGAATCAGTTGTAATCTGTTAATAAATCCCAAGTATCAAGGGATTTATATGCGTATTATATATTCATATGCATTTAATTGTATTTATTTTTTGATTTTTGAATGATAACTCCCCAAAATGTGAGGGGAGATATTCTGTAAACCAATTTATAAATAGATTGGAGAAATTTATTTGTAGACACATGGAAATCGGCACTGGGAATACTATGCCGAATTGCTTCCAAAAAGCTTTGAGAGAATTCCATAGGTGAATAACATTGACTCGTGGACTAGGCAGATTTTAACTGCTGAACCACGTAAAAAATCGTGTTTCCTCTTTATTTTTCTGATTTTGTGTTTAGTGCTCTTCATTTCTAAGTTGACGAAAAATGACGTCAATAGTTTGGTACTTTCATTGAAAGCCATTAAACAAGACGTTAGCCTGTTTAATCAGAAAACCTCCCGAGTAATCAATGGTCACTGCAAAAAAATCCCAGCGCTGGTGGGCGACCATTGCCCCGAATACCAGAGGAGCAAACTCCTCGTACCGAAGACTATTTGCGACAACTTGGAAAGTAGCCCATGGCTGACCTAGGCCCTAAAGAAAGAAGTGATTCATTTGATTCTCAGGGGCCACCTGCTCCCAGGCCTGATGAGGATCTGTACTACAATCTTGAAAGTTATGTCCCTATCATGGAACTTGAAAATCGCCAACTGCGCAAACAGTTGGCGGAGGCAACAAAGCACAATGAGGAATTATCTAGGCAGGCTACTGAAACCCAGGTACCTCACCGGAGGCCGAGAGGATGTCCTCGTGCGAGCACGGCTGCCAGGAGGGTGGAACAAGCATCGCAACAGCATCAGCCAAGGCCTCAGAGAAACACTCAGGCTGGGGCCACTAACAACTTGATTATAGAATTGTCAACAGGAACGGGTAATAACCGAGCCCCTCCAGTGGCTCGGAACCCGAATCCTGAAGCTACGAGAAATAACTTGGAACCTGTGTGGGAAAATTTTGGGCCATCCAGGCCCAACAATGGGAGACAGCCACCGTCACCCATAAGGCATCCACTGTCACCAATAAGGCACCCCTCACCAATCCAAGAGGTCCCCCGACCTTCACCACGAAGACCGTCTTGCAGTGGTAATTGGGATGGAAACCAATAGGCCAAATCTGGACGAGGAAATGAAAGGGAGGCTACTCGAGAGCACAAAGCTCCTTAACCTTCGGGAAGACAAATTTCAAGATCACAATCTGTTGGGTTAAGGAGAGACCCACCCCGTAATTATCGAGCCTCACAGCCAGAAAGGGCTGCAAGCTACGCAAGCAGAAGCTCGGACTACAGTCGGTCCGTAAGCATTTATAATATTGAGCCTAGACATACAGGAAATCGGGGGAATCATCCTGATTTGTGGGATCACCTGAACCATAACCGGAAACGAGTTGATCCCCCAAACCCTCATTTGCGAGACCATCTGAATGGTCGTAAACAGTCAGAATATAACCCTATGCTGAGCCAAGTGACTGGGGTTGTTATTAACGATAACCAACTCCCTCAAGCTCAAGCTCAGGCTCAACCCCCAGTGGATCTAGTCCAAGAAAGGATTGATCAGTTAAAAAGGGCATTTAGGCTCCTGCAAGATGAGCGGAGTAGAGATAAGGCTGAAGAGTCCGATGAGGAGCTCAAGCCTTTTGCCCTACACATTTCCAACACCCCATTTCCACAAGTATTTAGAATACCTCACATAGCACCATTCGATGGAAACTCAGATTCGTACAGTCATCTGAGCACTTTTAATACCATCATGCGAGCCAACAATGTTGACTACGAGCTCAGGTGTATGCTGTTTCCAGCTACTCTTATGGGACTAGCAAAAAAATGGTTTGAAAAGTTTCAAAGACATTCAATCTCGTCTTGGGATCAAATAGCGAGAGAATTTAAAAAGTAATTCAAGGCTATGGTTGGTATCAGGGTCGAAGCCTCAGCCTTCACCAATGTTAGATAATAATAAGAGGAGTCACTAAAGAGTTACATAACAAGGTTTTACGTAGAAGTGGTTCGAGCCCGAAATGTCGATGATAGTTGCCAATTGATGGTCGTTAGAGCTGGTATTTTACCAGGAAGTCCCCTTTGCGAAGATTTATAGAGAAAACCCATCAGGTCACTAACCGAGTTCAATCGGAGGGTCCAAAGGTTTGTAAATGTAGAAGAGGCAAGGTTAGCATTAAAACTAACCACTCAACCCATAACTACAACAAACATTAACTCTGCCTCCACCTCGGCGGCCCCATAAACTTCGAAACCCTCAAGGGATAACCCTTCTAAAAGGAAGAATAACGAAGGAAATAACCCCGAGGCTGATGGAGGGAAAAAGCAGAAAGGAGATATATATTTCTCCGTTTACACAGTATATACCAAGCTCAACGAGTCTCAGGAAAAAATATTTTTGACCAATGAAAATCAGGTCCCATTCAGAAGACCTGATCCCATGCAAAATTAGAAGGCAAAAATGGACTTAAACAAATACTGTAGATTCCACAAAGACATCGGGCATACAACTGATGAGTGTCACCAACTGAAGGTCGATATCGAAGGCTTAATCTCGAGAGGATTTCTCGAGCAGTATGTTAGAAATTGAACTTCCAATCAAGCCTCAACAGGTCTGAGGGCAACATCTGCACAACCTGCCCAAAACAATAACTCCCGAGTTTGGGAGGATGATCGACCCCCTCCGATTAATGGAGAGGATGTAGTAACCATCTTGGGGGGACCGCATATTGTAGATTCGGGCAGGAACGCCCAAAAAAGATATGTAAACGAGCTCAAGACTAGAAACAATTCTCCCTACGACCTGAACCATGAGCTCCAAAGCAGCAGAGGGTTGAGACTTAGCCCATTACATTTACTGAAGAGAATGCATCACACGTTCAATTTCCTCACAACGATTCCCTAGTCATTACTTTCCAACTCGCAAACAGGAAGGTACGCCAAGTCGTGATTGATAACAGGAGCTCGGTGAATATCCTTTACAAAGCCACTCTAGAAAAGATGGGACTCACGCTTCGTGATTTGAAAGCGTGTGCAACAACATTGTATGGTTTTATAGGAGAAGGGATTGCCTGTACGGGATCCATTGAACTCCCCGTAACCTTGGGAGACTATCCAGTTTCAGTAACCAAGATGATGGAGTTCATAGTGGTGGACACCCCGTCGGCCTACAACATATTGCTCGGGATACCCGCCCTGATTGGGCTAGGGGCAGTATCATCTGTCAGGCACTTGGCCATCAAGTTCTTGACTTCTAGTGGCATCGAGATGTTGAAGGGAGACTAGCTCCCAGGAAGGGAGTGCTACAAAATTTCCATGAGAGGAAAGAATCAAACAAGTGCGCAGACACTTGTAATTGTTCAGGAGACGGATGGGCCCGTCTTTAAGATAGATGAGGAGATCGACCCCAGAGTAGAAGAAATGGCTGATCTCGAACCTCTGGAAGAGCTTGAGTAAGTGACGCTCGAGGAAATGGATGCAACGAAGGTGGTAAAAGTAGGTAAGAATCTTTCAAAAAAGGAAAAATAGCAATTAATTTGCTTCTTGGAAGAAAACCAGGACGTGTTCACATGGTCACACTCAAACATGGTAGGAATCAGTCCAAATGTCATAAGCCATGCACTAAACATTGACAAGAGCTTCCCTCCGAAGCAGTAAAAATGAAGGCTCCTGAACGATGACAGAAATAAGGCCCTCAAAGAAGAAGTTGATAGGTTAAAAGAAAATCGATTCATACGAGATGCCTTTTATCCGAATTGGATCGCCAATCCAGTGTTGGTCCCAAAACCCAACGACAAATGGCGAACTTGTATCGACTACTCAGATCTTAACAAGGCGTGCCCTAAAGATTGTTTCCCCTTACCTTAGATAGATCAGCTCGTAGACACCAGTGCAGGCCACGGCATCATGTCATTCATGGATGCGTATTCTGGATATAACCAGATTTCCATGCATGTACTAGACCAAGAACATACGAGCTTCATAATCGAAAGGTTGTACTTCTACAATGTCATGCCTTTTGGGCTCAAAACCGCTGGAGCCACATACCAAAGGCTGGTGAATAGGATGTTTGCTGAGCAGATAGGAAATAACATGGAAGTTTATGTGGACGATATGTTAGTCAAATTTAAACATAACGATAACCATGTGGATGATCTCGCTGAATGTTTTACTATACTTCAGAAATACAACATGAAATTTAATCCACAAAAGTGCTCATTTGGAGTGTCTTCGGGAAAGTTTCTTGGATTTATAGTAAATGCACGGGGAATAGAGGGTAATCTAGAAAAGATTAAGGCATTAATCGATATGCCCTCACCTCGAAAACATAGGGATGTCCAGAGCCTAACTAGACGAATGGCGGCTTTAAGTAGGTTTATCTCGAAATCTACGGATTGGTGCCTTCCATTCTTTAATCTTTTGAGAGGGGGCAAAAAATTAGAGTGGACAGAGGAGTGTGAGCTCACGTTTTAGAATCTCAAGAAACACCTCGCCAAACCACCAATCTTGTCCAAACCGATCACATGAGAGATTTTGTATATATACCTCGCTACAACCAAGCATGCCATTAGTGCGATACTAGTGCGAGAAGAGAAAAAAAATACAAAAACCTATGTACTACATCAGCAAAAGATTACTGGGGGCAGAATCGAGATATCTATTAATGGAAAAACTGGCTCTGAGCCTGATACACGCATCTCGAAAGCTCCAACCTTATTTACACGCACACCCTATTCACATGTTGACCGACCAACCATTACAACAAGTTTTTTCCAAGCCAGAAGCATTCGGAAGATTTTAAGGCAATTCGAGATCACATACCACCCAAGAGCAACTATCAAAGGACAGGCCCTGGCAGATTTCATTGTCGAATGTACCGGGATCTCAGATGACGAAATTGTAACCCCAGCCCACGAGCTGTGGAAACTTTATGTCGATGGGTCCTCTAATGAAAACGGATCGGGGCCAAGTATCATATTAATTACCCTAGCAGGAAACCGATTCCATTCGGCCTTAAGGTTCAACTTTGAAGCATCAAACAACAAGGCAGAATACGAGGCATTACTAGCAGGACTTCGAATAGCCAGAGAGCTCAAAGCAAAGGCTATACATTGCTATAGTGACTCACATTTAGTGGTTAACCAAGTCTTGGGCGAATATCAAGCTCGAGGCACAAAAATGGCTGCGTACCTAGAAAAGGCAAAAACTGCCCTCGAACAGTTCAAATTCTACGCTATAGAATAAGTCCCTCGAGAACAGAATTCAAATGCAGACACATTGGCCAGGCACGCCACAACTAACGAGGCCGACACTGAATGTGGTCCCAGTAGAGTTTTTGCTGACCTCGAATATTAGCGATCCTGACAATGAAGACATATGCATGATTGACTCACAACCAACCTGGATGACCCCGATAGTTGACTACCTTGAAATTGGAAGTCTCCCAGCAGACCAGAACGAGGCTAGAAAGTTGATGTATCAGATCCCAAGATACACTATTGTGGAAGGAAAGTTGTGTAGAATAAGGTACTCTATGCCATTACTCCGATGTGTCACTCCTCTAGAGGCAAAGAAAATTTTGGAAGAAATCCATGAAGGATTTTGTGGAGACCACACTGGGGGCATAGTCTATCCAAAAAGGTGATAAGAGAGGGGTATTTCTGGCCCATAGTGAAGGCAGACTCGTTCGAATATGTCAAACGATGTGATAAATGCCAACAGTTTGCCACGGTTCCACGAGCCCCACCTACCGAACTCACCATGATGAGCTCTCCATGGCCATTCGCAGTATGGGGAATTGACCTCATAGGATCATTGCCAACTGGAAAGTGCGGAGTAAGATACGCTGTGGTCGCGGTCGAATACTTTACAAAATGGACCGAAGTTGAATCATTGGCAACTATTACCTTGAAAAAAGTCTTAGACTTCGTTGTAAAAAACATCGTTTGTCGATATGGAATGCTCAGAAAAATAGTATCAGATAATGTAACCCAGTTCGATAGTGACCCTTTTACACATTTCTGTGAGAAAATGGGATAATAAAAAGTTTCTCCTCCGTGGCCCATCCCTAGTCAAACGGCCAAGTCAAAGCGATAAATAAAACCTTAAAGAGCTCCATAAAGAAAAGGTTGGAGGAGGCAAAAGGGAGGTGGCCAGAAGAATTGCCTCAAGTCTTGTGGGCTTATAGAACCACAACACAAACTTCAATAAGGCATACTCCCTTCTCCCTAGCTTATGGGTGCGAGGCCATGTTGCCTATTGAGGTCGAAATCCCTACAATACGGAGCCATGCATACAATTAGGCCTCAAACCAATCTCATTTAGAAGAAAGTCTAGACCTTATTGAAGAAAAATGAGATGAAGCGCAATTGAAAAATGCTGCATGCCAACAATGAGCTACTAGATACTTCAACAAGAGGGTTTGAGATAGGAAATTCAGATTGAGAGACCTGATAATGAGGCGTGTATTTTTAGCTACACGAGACCCGTCTGCCGGGGTACTTGGACCTAACTGGGAAGGACATTACCAGATTGAGTCTATCATTCGACCTGGGGTGTACAAACTGGAAAGGCTAAACAGAGAGTTGGTGTCGCGAGCTTGGAATGGTGAACATTTGCGACCTTATCATCAATAATATAGGAATGATGTTTTCATTGCAACCAAGAAATTTTATTTTTTCTGCTTTTCATCAACAATTCTAAGTTTTGTTCAAAAAAGTTGTATTCTCTTTTAATGTTGTATTTTTTGCAAACCCTCTTAATTTAATAACCTAGGATCACACTCACATGATATTAAGGGGGGCATAAGTGGTATATGATAAAATAAAATAATTTTTTTAAGTGTATGGATCACTAACCAAACACGAGCTAAATTAGTTTGGAACAAACTGACCTAAGCAACAATAAAAGAAGTTTGAATTTAAACCAACTATGAATTAAAATCGATCCTAAGGTTGGAAAGTTTTGCAAAATAAGTCTCAACCTCGTAACCTATAGGATATACTCGAGGGTGAGAAAAAGGGACTAAAAAAGCAAGATATAACTAAAATATTAAAATTACATGCTAATTAAGTACTTTCGAGTGCATGGTAAAAGTAAGGTTCGACCTTGACATTAACGAAGTCGAAAGTGGATACTCTGAATAAAACTGTGCATGAGTGCATTGAAATTAAAGCTTAAATCCAATAGATGTATTTGTACAAATAAACAAATATAAAAACAAGCCTTTAATATAATATGCTCGAAATATTTCGACCCAGAAATGTAAAGCATACTATTAAGGCAAAAATCTTAAAATAAAATCAAATGCATAAAAGACTTTCAAGCCAGAAAAGTATGCATAAAGATTAAAGTTAATATTTAATAAAAATCTCTCTAGATCGAGCTATGTATTATCTCTGCCCCAAGAGCACATATAAAATAAATAATTGATTAAGTTACAAAAAGTTTAATGGGATGCATCCCATGATGTCGTCTTCACGTGGTAGACGCCTCCCCCACCAGCAGCGCCGGGTGCCTCTGCCATCTTCTCAGACTCGAGCTTGTCCTCCTCTTCCTCAAGTCGAGCTTGCCACTTGTCAACAAACTCAGCCTCTAAGTTGGTGAAAAAGCTAGTATCGAGGTCAGGGTTGTTGACCCAGATTTGATACATCGCCATGTCTACAGAGTGATCATTCTTGATCTTAAACTCCTCAAGAAGGCGGACCTTCTCACCTTCGATTATCTCGAAGGTTGCCCTCTTTTCCTCCTCCAACTTGGCGTTCAGCTCCTAAAGTTCCTTAATTTTGGAGTCTATCTCCTTGATCTCGGAATTCTTGACCTCGAATTCTTTCAAGGTCATTGCCATCGTTGACTCAAGGTCAGACACTCTTTGAGCAGTCTCCAGGGCAGCCTCCAGCTTCAGTTCAAGTTCAGACACCTTGAGAATGGCTACCTCCCCTGTTGCCACCTCCAACTTCGCTGCTCTGAGCTCGTCTGTGAGCTTCAGCTGGAGGTCCTTGGCTTCTTGAGCATGTGCCCTGCTCGTATCCATCTCGTTGTTCAGCTTAAAGTTGTGTTGAACAAATGCAATGAATGCCTGTACACAAAAACAAATATAAGTTATTAAGCGTGCGATGTAAGTCAGTATGACAAAGTCACAGTACAAATGACTTATCGAAGATAGAAGCTCGCCACCCTTGTTGAAGATGGTGTTGGCATCGTGGTAGGAGGTGAGAAACTCCCATTGAGGGGCACCGAGGTTGTTGAGACTTTGACCAATGCGGGATAGGACATCCGAGCCTAGATTGACTCCGTGCGACCCAGCTGCATTAGCAAGCATGTACTCTGGGATGTGAGTTGAGATTGACCAAAATCGTTCCTGTGTGGGAACTTGCCTTTTTGGGGCAGCAACAAGTTATTGGGAGACCCGCACCGAAGGGGGAGGCAGGGGGTCTACAGGCGCCACTAACTCGATCTCAGTAGTTACTCAGACCTTGAGATTAGGGTCAGTAGCCTAGCTCGGGCCCTGAATAGCCGAGATTGGGGGGGCCACCTCAGATTTCTTGGATACTTTGGAGGGATGGCCCCCTCTTTGAGAAGCCCTTGGGCGTTTGCTTCCCTTGGCCATCGAGGGGCGGTTGAGCACATTGTCGAGATCAGATTCCATATCACCTGCAAAAAAAAAAGTCCCTTTAGTGATTGAGACAAGGTTACTAAAACAAGTAAGACTAAGGATAAAAGAAACCTAACTAGTACTCTCAGCTGAGCTTGAGCTCGGCGACCAAGAGTCCCCCTATTTTCTAAGGATGCTGGGGGAGTCCCATCTCTATAAGAAGGAGATAGCCTCGAGAGGTCTCTATAAATGTTGGTTCCGTAATGAACGACAACCCCATCCCAGACCTCGTTCAGACTATACATAGTTTTCTATCGGCCTAACTAGCTATCAAACCTACGAACTCTATAATCTACCCAAGACCAAACATAAAAGTTATCCCTAGGATCTGGAAAATGGATCAGTATGTCGGGTTTGTGCTTAAGAGAAGAGGGAGACCACATGGAGGAGTTGAGCACTACTTTACCTCCATCAATCGAGCTTGGTGAGGCTTCATCTTGGGCTTCATTGCCCAAGGAAGGCTGATCATGATGGCGGACCACAGGGGCACGAGCCCGCGAGTTCGAAGACCTCCGCTTGGGTGGAGTTTGTTACCAGGAAGCGGCACATGGTTCCACCTCAGGGACTTGTGGTAAGATACTTACGGATACGTTGAAAGGAGTAGAATCTTGAAGGGGCGAGGCCGTTCGTCCAGAAGAAGGCGAGCTTGAAGTTTGGAGGATGGTTTGGCATATCTTCAAACAATTTTTTTTCCTTCGGGTAACTTGATAAGTAATAAAATCCATCCCCTCCGCGAGCCTGAGATGGGTTGCTTTTAAGGCAAAAGGGCCCTTCCCACTTTAGCTCGTGGTAGAGCGACCTAAGGGCTGATAACACCCTGAAAGAGTTTTTCTGGAGCTAGAATCGGGCCAGCCCCACAAAGTCCATGAAGTCCTTGAAGTACGATTTTAGGGGAAGCAGAGCCCATGCCCTCATATGCTCGCGACTCCACACGGTGAGCTTGATTTTGGTGTCAGGATTTCTGTCTCCCGAGGCGAAACAACTTCGTTCGTTTGAAGTCATAGGTCGGCACATTAGGGTGCCAAAAAGCTTAAGCCCGTGGTAAGTTAGCAACTCAGATATCTGGCTAGTAGAAGTGAGTGAGCTCAATAATGCTCAGCCTCAAAGAATTCCTCTTTCGAGTTAGGAATTGAAGCGGCTTGGGAAGTGGAAGGACGTTGTGAAAGCTCTTCCATTAGTAAGAATGAAAGTGCACCAGGCTCGAAGGCAACAGTGACTTTGAGCTTGGGATCTAGTGGAATTGGTCTGATTTCGGGGTTCAGATCTGGATAAACTGCGACCCGAAGTATTCTTCTCTTTCTTTCCTTGACCTCGTCAATTTGACGTTGAAACCGATCTCAGATGTCTTCTTGCTCGTACCTTTCTCTATGCTCACATATCTGGCACTGGTTTTGCGTGAAAGGTGATTCGGGACTGGGAGTTGACGGGGAGTATGGAATAGTGAGGTTGGGCCCCCACTGAGTCTCAGAGTACTACAACAAATAACAAGAAAGAAAAGGGTGAGGGCCCAGTAAAAGGGAAATCACAAAGAAAGCGCAATTTCCGTAATCCAAGCTCGAAAGTTCGAGATCACGAAATTACCTCAATCGAGACTGAAGTCTCAAAAGGGTAAGTGATGCGTGTCGTATGCCTTATCAAATTTATTTATTGATTTGTATTAATTCCTTATACAAACTATTTCAGTATAGTGATAAATAAGGGTCGAACCCATGAGGACTACTATTCAATTTATTATTCAAAATATAAAAACTAATAAAGAAAGGGGATTTAGATTTCAAACTCAAAATTAAATAACATAAACTAGAAAGCAATTAAAGATTGATATTACGATATTAAAAAAAACAGTTAAAGGTTAATCTCCACCCTCAACAATCATTCCCAATCACTAATAATAAATATCATTCAAATTTCTCAATTAAACTATTAACCCCACAGATAACGCTGAAGCAGACAATTATCCCAGTCTCCCTATTATAAGTAATCAAGGCGAAGTGCTCAATAATTAACTCTTTTAGCTAAGCAATAAATTTATGAAGCATACAATCTATTTAACTTAGATAAAGCATTAAGTCCTATGGAAACAAGTTAATCTAGGCAATAAATTAATGAAGCATATAATTCATTTAACCTAGGTTCTATTTTTCATCACAATCAACAATTCTTTTGACATCACTATCAATTGCAATTTATCACATACACTTAGAATCCTAAACTATTAGGTGAGTAGTAATTCTAAGATGGCAATTGAACAATGTAAAAGCTTAATTAGTTGGCCACCTAACAAGAAATCACAAAATCCATAACATTCAATTGGAAAAATAAAAACAATTTAATATTGAGAGAAATTAAAGAATAATGCTCATTATCAACAATCAAGAATTCATGTCTTGGGTTTTGAATTAACCCTTAACCTAAAAAGAACCTATTCCATAATAGTAATCATAATCACAAACATAATTTTAATTAAGATTAAAGAGATTAAGGGAAGAATAGAAATTAGATTGATGAACAATAGTGTTGTAGTCTTTTCTCCAGCCCTTTCTAAGTCTTTTTCTCTCCTAAACCGTAATAAAAACCTCCTCTAAAATTAACCCTAAAAATCTTTTATAGTCTCAATTAAATTCTAATTAAAAAGTAATTAAAAATCTGAAAACGACGTCGCAGGCCGCATCCTAGAAAATTCGCGCCGCGGCCTAAAACAAAATATGTGCAGAAATTTGTCATGCAGGCAGCGACCTAAAAAATCTGAGTAGCGGCCTGTCTGGAACAGAAAATCTGAAACGTCAATTTCAATTAAAGGGCCGCGGCCTGAAGTTTTTGGGACGCGGCCTATCTTTAATTTCTTCAATTCTCAACCTTAGAAAGTTTGTACGCTTCTTCCACTTCAACATTTCAATCCTGAAAGCCTGGAATACTCCTAAAACTTCATTTTAACTACACTTTCCATCAAAATGTTAGATTTATCATCATAAAATGCAATGTAGAAAATATATTGTAGAGTCATGAAACTTAAGTTAAAACTACTAAAAATGCTATCATAACACCATCTAAGCATTGGAAAAACTTATAAAATATTAATATAAAAATGACCTTATCAAATTCCCCCACACTTGAATATTGCTAGTCCCTTAGCAAAACACTAAAATAAAAAAACTAAAAATGAAAATAAAACAAACTAATCTAGACTCACTAAACAAAGTTCTTGTGAAAAGCTTGAATGTCTCTGAGAATCATACAAATAAGTAATGCCAAAACAATTCAGATTTTCATACTCTTTAGAATTTCAACTCCATATGTAATTTACCATTTGATTTTCAAAAATAATTTGCTAAGCACTTAATCACAACACCAACTCAAATGCATCAAATTTAATCCATGCTTGCAAAATTATTTTCTTTTAAATCAGTTCCTATATACCAAAATGTTTTTCAATTAAGAAACATTCCCTCCATAGACATTAACCAATCGTTCTCCACTAATATAAACACACAATGATAAAAAATCAAAAGGTCTTTATAGGCTTGTAATGTAAGGCTAAGGTTAAAGGTAGTTGAGAAAGATACATCTAAGCTCAAATCACACCATAGCATACATCAATTCCATTCTTTGAACTTGCCCCAAATACCTATTTTTTCTTACTCTTCTTTACATAATGATCTCACTATTTCCCCCACACTAATACTTTTGCAAAATTTGCATATAAGAATTTTTTTTTTCATTGCAAATCATTTTTTTTTCTTTTGTTTTTTTTGTTTTTTTCTTCATAATATTCCAAGGAGAGAAATAGAGATCATACACAAATTACAACCAAATAAATAACCCATAAGTATTTTTTTTTTCTTTCAAATCATCCCACAAAATAAAAAATCATATATATAACCATGGTGCAATGGGTTACAAAAAAAATATTTTTCACAGAGGTATAGGGTCAAAAATTTCAGTTCATAGAAGAAAAGAAACAGTCGTCATGGCTCAAACATGGGAAACTAGGGATTATCATATAATAGGTTGGCTTGAACGGCTCAAACGATCCAAAGAACTGCCTTAATCATCTTCCTAATCATGTGTACTTATGATTTCGCCTCAAACAATTGATCAATGATTTCTAGAGTGGTTGGGACTTCAAAATATATTTTTTTTCAACAAGCATAAATCTTTTCCAATACATTTCAGTGGTGAATTCATTCGTGCATAAAGTTAAAAACAACATAAATCAAAATAGAAATTCATATAGGAGTCAAGCACACAAATCATACAAAATTCCCCATTGTCTAACATCACTTTAAGCACAATTCAAAGTTTCATCATCGACCAATGCTTTCAACAAGACCAACACAAGAAAACACACAAACAAATAAAAAAAAACATGAAAACAGAAAAAAAATAAACCAACAACAGACAAAATGAAATTGTTCCCTTCCCCCACACTAAAATAGTACATTGTCCTCAATGAAAATAAAAGGAAAGATAAGGAAAAAAAAACTCCCTCAAGTACGCTTTGTTTAACTTCGTTAGCTCGACTGAATGCTGTGGTCAAGATTGTTATGGTGGGTCATTTAACAGAACCTTCTTCCTCTTGTATTTATTAATAGAATTAAACTTATCAAACTGTATAACTTCACCATCAAATTCTATTGTAAGTGCCCATTCTTTGACATCCATCTTTCTACTTGTAATCAGTAGGAATGGCAAATTGAACCTGCACCAAAACATTTTCAACTACCCTTAGTGCAACGCCCTGGATAGCCAAGACCGCTACACTGTGTACTTATAAAGGTGCAAGACTCGCTAATCGAGTCATTAATTTAAAAACGTGTCACTAAACATGTATGAACTAGGGTTAAAAAGGTTTTGGTCTCAAAAGTTTCGTTTTATATAATTGAGCAGTTATATACACGGGATCCCAAAAGAAACAGAGTTTAAAAGTTGAATTACAGACTTCCATAAGTAATACAAACAACTGTTAGCCATATTAAGGCAAAATGGACAATCTCTGGGTCACACGTCCCTACCTAAACCTCAACCGTGGCGGTTGAGCAACTGGCCATGTACATTCCGCTCGCAGAGCTCTCCTAATCAAGGCTGGTCAAGTCTGCCCTTGCCTTTACCTGCACCACGTAGCACCCGTGAGCCAAGGCCCAGCAAGAAAACATGTGCAACACAAACAGTAATAACAGACAGTAAATTCACCAAGCATGAGCTCTCATCAAATAATCCACATTAGTCAATCAGCATATATTTAGGATCAAGGATGCAACCAATCACTTATAACATATATAACACATAATATTCAGGGTCGACAACTTAGGCCACACCCTCTGTTTATCCCACTGACTCCAGCTCGCTTAAACCGAGCTCAGTGCATATTAAGCTGTCCTCGGCTACCAGTGGCCAAGTCGCGTCCTGTGCGCTAGTGTAACCCTTGGCACCCTTAGGCCGTTGGTTCACTAATTAGCTTGCATGGCATAATACCATCTTTTCAAGCATACACAATAGGGAACCCTTAGTCCCATCACATATATTCAACCAGGTGCAGTTTTCTTACCTTTAATCTTTGCGGTTACTGATTACGAGCAACACTCCTCAAGCACGATCCGTTCCCGAGCCTAAGATTTTATCACCTAGTCACAACCAAGATATAGGGTTCCATTAATATTCAAATAAGGGTTTCCGAGTACAAAACTAACTTCTGGGAATCCGAATTCCATCAAGCACGGTGGTGAAATCGATTCCGAGTATTCTAGACCATATTCCCATGCCTAAAATCCCCAAATGTCCAAGTGTGCACCCAAGGGCTGCAGCTCTCGAAGCTTAGCTGCGGCCCTGCCCTCAAAACAGAACCAAGGGCAAGCTTGAAAGAAGACACGCGCCGCGGCCCTTGCCTTGGGCACCGCGGCGGTCACCCTTGGTCGAGCCCTCCTGGCTCATCTTCATCCTAGGGCCGCATCACTCTAGAACAGAGTCACGACCCTTCCCTTCGAGCCCAGAAAACCCACCATTTCCAACATCTAAACCTCATCCAAGGCCATCCCAAAGCTCCTCGATTCAAAACCCTTTAATCACAACATTTTTATCACGATTCTAACAACACATCCCAACAGAACTACAGCTCCAAAACCCACTAGAATCCCATTTCCAATTCCTGAAACTCAAGCACTTAAAACATTCAAACCAACCATTCAAACTCAAATTGAAACCTCTAAATCATGAATTGAGCCTTACCTCTTCTGCTGAACCACTTCTCTAAGCCAAAACCAAGCTGATTCCCAAGCCTTCCTCCTTAATTCTGCCCTTAAACATCAAAACCACAATTACCTCAACACCTAGCCAAAACCCAGAATTTCTAGCCACAGAAAAGGAAATTCAATGCTTACCTTAGTCCTGATTAAGTTCTTGATTGATTCTTGAGTTAAGCCTCTATATCACTCCTGAATTCCTCTGAGTTCCCAACTGAATTCCCCTAAGATTTCAGTGTTTTCTTCCTTGTGTTTTCCTTGAGAGAGAATAGAGAGGAAAGGCTGAATAAAGGTCGGTTTAATTTCTGTCTACTGTTTTCCTAAAGCTTCAGTCTAATCTTATCCCATTAAGTCAATCCCGAGGCTTGGGTGCCGGAAACGTCCCCGAGGGCAAAACAGTAAAATTCCCCAATATTCCCCCCTAGACTTCCTAACCTCAAATATATCTCCATATATTTATTTTCATAACCCGGTAGTCTAAATAACTACCCGATACCTAAAATACCCTTGACTTATCCAAAGTCAACTGTTAAGCCCCGTTGTGACTTTTCCCTACTATCTAGCCCTAGGATTGCCTCGAGTCGTGCTCTGTAGACCTACCCACATAATAATGTGGTTCTCACAATGCCATATATATATATCACATTAATATCAATATAATCATACAAGCATTACTAATCATATAATTATGCATTGAAATCAATAAAATCATTCAAATCACATTTAACCCAATAATGCCCTCCCGACACACTAATCAAGGCCCTTAAGCCTTATTAGCGAATTTGGGGTCATTACACTTAGGGGATAAGCATTAGTGCAATTAGCCAATCGAATAATAACACTAGTTTCTTTTAATAACCCTAGATTTAAAGAAGCAAAAATAGAATAAGACATAACATCAATAGGTGCTCCTAAATCTATCATACAATGATCAAACCTGCTTTTACTGATAGTGTATGGATTTATAAACATCCCAAGGTCTTGACACTTGGGTAGCAACTTCCTTTGGAGAATAACAAAAACATTCTCCCCACACTTATCTTTTTATCACCTTTCAACTTCCTTTTATTTGTGGACAACTCCTTAGGAAGCTTAGCATATGGTGGTACTTGCTTAATGGTTGTATGGAGCGAAATATTGATTTTAAGGATTACCTTATTTTCCTCCTCATTCTTAAATTTTGTCAATCTGTTCAGAAAAGGAGGAATAGGGACATATGATCTGACAGTTGGTTTGTGTAGCATGTTCTGCGATGATGGACCAACTGACGTGAAAGTTTTGATCTCCGATGGAGAAGATGCTTCTGGGGTTGAGTTGTTGACTTCTTGAGTTGGAATTGGATCAAATGTTATCTCTGGATGAGGTTGCATGTCAAGTTGCGGACCACTTTGAAGAGTTAGGGTACCATCATTCTCTATTGGATTACTCTCTAATTCTGTGCGTAATTTTCTAATATTGTCAACCTCAAGATTATTCAATGATGTAACAATTTTTCCCATAGTACTCTCCAAATTCTTGAGGGAAGCTTCTGTACTCTGAAGAATAACTTGGGTCTGCATAGTTGAAGCCAGCAATGTTTTTAGCATATCTAAAATTGATGGTTCCTGATCTTGTGACATTCCTATAGGAGGTTGTTGAGGAAAAGGCACATAAGCCTGCTCTGACATCTGTTGAAGTTGGAGAGTGTTGTCATTCAATGCATTGATGAGATCTCCAATTGATGGATTTGAATATTGTGGGTGAACTCATTATATTCTGATTGAGAGTAGTCATTTGGCTCAACATATTGATTTCCACCATATATAGTATGAGAATACTCCTCCCATTGTGTATTGTAATTGCTAGAATATGAGTCATATCTATTCATTTGAGGATCATAACAATGTTGATAGTACATTTCCATGTCCCAAACCAAGTTCAATGCAAGCCCTAAAAACATCAACCACAACTAATAGACCAAGTTAGTAAAAAGAGGAAAAAAATGAATAACAAATTAAATAAAATAGTCCCCGGCAACGGAGCCAAAAATTTGGTGGCTGTCGTATGTTGTATGAAATTTATTTATTGATTTTATTAATTCCTTATACCAACTATTTCAGTATAATGATAAATAAGGGTCGAACCCACGAGGACTACTATTCAATTTTTTATTCAAAATATAAAAACTAATAAAGAAAGGGGATTTAGATTTCAAACTCAAAATTAAATAACATAAACTAGAAATCAATTAAAGATTGATATTACGATATTAAAAAAACAGTTAAAGGTTAATCTCCACCCTCAACAATCATTCACAATCACTAATAATAAATATCATTCTAATTTCTCAATTAAACTATTAACCCGCAGATAACGCTGAAGTAGACAATTATCCCAATCTCCCTATTATAAGTAATCAAGGCGAAGCGCTCAATAATTAACTCTTTTAGCTAAGCAATAAATCTATGAAATATAAAATCTATTTAACT
The DNA here is from genome assembly GCF_963169125.1 of Humulus lupulus. NCBI lineage: Eukaryota > Viridiplantae > Streptophyta > Magnoliopsida > Rosales > Cannabaceae > Humulus > Humulus lupulus. The sequence continues at coordinate 113,222,752 of NC_084796.1, forward strand.
TAGATAAAGCATTAAGTCCTATGGAAACAAGTTAATCTAGGCAATAAATTAATGAAGCATATAATTCATTCAACATAGGTTCTATTTTTCATTACAATCAACAATTCTTTTGACATCACTATCAATTGCAATTTATCACACACACTTAGAATCCTAAACTATTAGGTGAGTAGTAATTCTAAGATGACAATTGAACAATGTAAAACCTTAATTAGTTGGCCACCTAACAAGAAATCACAAAATCCATAACATTCAATTGGAAAAATAGAAACAATTTAATATTGAGAGAAATTAAAGAATAATACTCATTATCAACAATCAAGAATTCATGTCTTGGGTTTTGAATTAACCCTTAACCTAAAAAGAACCTACTCCATAATAGTAATCATAATCACAAACATAATTATAATTAAGATTAAAGAGATTAAGGGAAGAAAAGAAATTAGATTGATGAACAATAGTGTTGTAGTCTTTTCTCCAGCCCTTTCTAAGTCTTTTTCTCTCCTAAACCGTAATAAAAACCTCCTCTAAAATTAACCCTAACAATCTTTTATAGTCTCAATTAAAAAGTAATTAAAAACCTAAAAATGACGTCGCAGGCCGCGGCCTGGAAAATTCGCGTCGCGGCCTAAAACAAAATATGTGCAGAAATTGGTCACGCAAGCAACAGCCTAAAAAAACTGAGCAGCGGCTTGAAAAGACTGAGCAGCGGCCTGTCTGGAATAGAAAATCTGAAACGTCAATTTCAATTAAAGGGTCGCAGTCTAAATTTTTTGGGCCGCGTCCTATCTTCAATTCTCAACCTTAGAAAGCTTGTACTCTGCCACCACTTCAACATTTCAATCCCGAAAGCCTGGAATACTCCTAAAACTTCATTTTAACTACACTTTCCATCAAAATGTCAGATTTATCATCATAAAATGCAATGTAGAAAATATATCGTAGAGTCACAAAACTAAGTTAAAACTACTAAAAATGCTATTATAACACCATCTAAGCATATAAAAACTTATCAAATATTAATATAAAAATGACCTTATCAGTAAGATGAATTCGAAGGGGAGCCCCGAACTATTGTAAAGTTTGGGCTTCGAGTGTGTACCCACACGAGAGAGTGAAGTGGATACCAGTTTTAAGGATCCCAGATTTTCAGGGATAAAGCTGACGGTTACCAAAAAATGTGATATTTTTTGAATTTGTGTAGTTAAAACCCTAAATCAAAACCTCTATTTCTTGGCTTACATGAAACGCTATTTCTAATAAGAATAACCCCATTTTTACATCTCCATTTTTACATGTTTATACTAGAAATTTTGGGTCTAAAATAGTGACTACAACTACAACAAAATTATTTGGATCAGAAGTTTGGCTAAGCATCGACGTAAAAGCCTACTAAATCTAGTAAAAACCAGTAAATGTGTTCTCACAGACAAAAGAAAATTATATGTACAACATGCCAAAGAAAAGGATCAAGAACATGAACTTACACAAAGTTGTTCGTGGGAATAATGAAATCATTGACTGGAATGTTGGTAGTGGGAGGGACTTCACTGAATCAAGTGTATTGGAGGTATATTGTTTCCTTAGTTTGGCAAACATGCAAAGAAAATTCTGATTTTTCTTTCTCTGGTGCGATTTTTTTCTATGAAAAAATAGTAAAAGTGAAATGAGGAAGACGAAGTAGGCATATATATAGACCCCAAGGGATATCAAGGGTCAGAATAATCTGGGTCATTGGTTTGATTTGGAGTCTGATCCGATGGATGGGGTGTAAATATGGTAATTGCGGCAAAAAGGAGATACGAAAAGACGTGGGAAGATGTAAAAGGTACTCAAGTACTTTGACTGTGCAATCCTTGGCCGATGCATGTCCACACTCGAGTGTGGTAGGTTGCCCGATTTTCGAAAGTAGCAGTTCAAAAGTTTCCTTCTCATAGGATTCGAACTAATACTTTTGAGGGGGAAAAATTTTACACCCAAATTTCAAGATTAGAAGTTTTGGTCTCGAAATTCAGGCTCGTAAAGTGTAAGCTCGAAATATGCAAAATGGCAATGAGATCAACATTAATGAGAATCGAGTTTGATAATCTCGTTCAATATTAAAATGACGACGTCGTAAATGGTAAGCTCGGAACTACGTGATCTCGAAGGTATTTTAAGGTTATGAGACAAGCTCAAAGCTACAGTGACAAGGGTTCAACACTTGTTTAATTTTCCTAGTCTATTTGTATTAGCGTCAGTTAAGAAGGATCGAGGCTGGGCATGGCAAGCTTGGAGGAGACAACCTTGATAAAGTTATTTAATAAGATGAAGGGAAGTCGAGCTAGCGAGTTCATGATGATTTTCTAATCTCAAAGATATGTAAGTCGAATGTTCGAGATCGATAGCCAAATGTGGATGCAGTTACTATTTAAGAATCCCTATACCTAAGGAATCGATTGTAATCTGTTAATAAATCCCGAATATCAAGGGATTTATACGCGTATTATATATTCATATGCATTTAATTGTATTTATTTTTAAATTTTTGAATGATAGCTCCCCGAAATGTGAGGGGAGATATTCTGTAAACCAATTTATAAATAGATTGGATAAATTCATTTGTAGACACATGGAAATTGGCACTGGGAATACTCTGCCGAATCGCTTCCAAAAAGCTTTGAGAGAATTCCATTGGTGAATAACATCGACTCATGGTCTAGGCAGATTTTAATAGCTGAACCACGTAAAAAATCGTGTTTCCTCTTTATTTTTTTCATTTTGTGTTTAGTGCTCTTCATTTCTAAGTTGACGAAAAACCGCGTCAACACTAACAATGAAAACACAATAGAGTAACATAAAACAAAGTTAGGGTTAGATAGATATAACATTTGATTTAGAGCAACTTGAATCTTCAAGCTTGGGGAACTTCTAATGCTTATACACAATATGAATATTGTTGTTCAAAATCTCTATTCCAAGCCTTCCCAATTGCTTGAAGCTTCAACTAAGTAGAATGAGATTTGGGATTTAACAAGCCTTAAAACTCATGCAAGTGAAGCAAAGCTTGATGAGTTTCTTGGAGAAAACTTCGGTCTTAGAAAGCTAGAGAGAGAGTTGGAAAGTGTGATCAAGGCTTTTAAATTTTAATAACCCATATTTATAGTGTAGGCATCATCATTAGTCTAACCAATAGGATTAGAGCATTTAAAACAGATCATTTGGAGCATTTTATGTAAACTGTATGGACACCCGTAATAGTCAGGCGAAGCATCGCCTAGTCTGTCTCAGGTAGGGTTTTGAAGTGCTAGGCGACATGTCGCCTCCCAATGCCTCTGATTTGGAACTCTAAGACTTGTCTCAAATCACCTCCAAATTCTCCCAAACTTTTTTGGAATGTTTGGATACCTCATTGTGTCACTTTAGACCAATAAAAGTCTATTTTAGATGCCTTCTACACAATCTCATGTTTGTGCTTCTCTTTAACTGAAAACCGTTAAGAGTTTTGTACCTCAACGTGTAATCATCTTAACCATTATATTTAACCAATCTCAGCACTTATATGCTAAATATTTCAATGAAATACAAAGTATATCGAATCTTAAGTTCATTAATTTAATTGTTTTGACATGATATATGGTATACAATAAAATGTAAATAATTTTCCTAAATTATAATGCAGTTTCAGAAGATTCTTTTCATTATTAATTTCTATATGGTGATCAAGGAAAAAAAAAAATTTTTTGCACACAGAAAGTGCAAATAAATTTGCATATTTTGTAAATTTTAAAAAAAATATATGTATATTTCAACTAATATTCAAGTATTTTGTTTATATTTACTAAAAGGATTTTAATTTGTACAATTTTATTCTTAAATTTCTTTGTACATATATAATTTCTAAAAACACAACTAATTAGAATGTTAGTGCATTCATCTCTCAACATTTTTATAATTTTTTATAAGTTAAAATTATATTTCTTTTGAAAATTATTTTGCCTATATAAATTATCTTGCTATATAGTTATTTATTTTGTCAAATATGTATGAGAAAAAAATCATATTATTTTGATAATGAGTGTTTGACTATATTCTCTTTGCATTCTTGAATCATTGTAGGAATTTTATTGCATAATTTTTTATCGATGTGATAAAATCATATGTTCGTGGACTTACAAAAAATTATAAGCTTATCTATTTCTAACTGTACATATATATATATATATATATATTGAAATTCTAACTATACATATGACTCATTGTGATATATTGAAATCCCTATAGGTTGTATTATTAGTTTTTTTTTTAAATTCTCTCAAACAGAGGGAGAGAAATACAGTTGGATCAATGAATGTAATGAAAAATCATCCTTGCACAAAATAAGAACCAAAAGTTTAAAGTGATAAAATCATACATATACGTATGCCAACAACAAATCAATAATGTTTAAATTGAGTAAGAATGATTCTAATAATGCTTGAAGCGTAAGTAAACAAAGTAGAATTATGAAAACAAATGTTCATTTAATCCGTCTTGAAGATGTTGTAAGCAAGGGATACTCATGAAGATACCTTAATATTATAAAGTATTGATAATTTGAACATTAAATAAAAAATGGTGCTCCAGAAGAGAAGTTATAAACATAACAAATTTGATTATAGATGAAGCTCTTGAAGTGGTCATATAGGTGCCTACAAATAATATACATGTTTGACAAGTATGTTGAAAATAAAGAGATCTCTATAGGTTATGTCAATACGAGAGGAAATTATCATATTATGAATTATTGACGACAATACTAAATGTTTGTGTACGCAATAAACTAACATGAGATAACAAAGATCATGATATTAAATTCACCGAGAATTATCGATGTGCATATAATTTTTGCCAAAATCATATGATGCAATTTTTGCCGTATAAAATTTACTTACATAAAGTGAAGTAAAACCTGTAGGGAGTACAAATAAATATTTGTAGAATAAAAAATAATTTAAATGAGAAACTTATATATTTGCACACAAAATGAATTGCGCTACAAAATTTGCATATACATATTATTGTGAGTAAATATAATCAAAATTTGATTATAGCCTGAATATATGCTTTGAAAGAATTGATATAAGTCATTTAAATATTGCAAGTTATTTATTTGAAGGTCCAAGTACTATGAGAATTTGAGATACGTGTTCTGGTCAATTTTCCCAAGCATGTGGAGTTTCTAAGAATAGAAACTCTAGGTATGGTTCTCTTTCTATGACTTTACTTTACCATTCTCTGTCTTCACTTCCCCGATGACTTAATCAACTTATGGGAGATGCTTCTTCTACATTAATCTTTGACATGAATAATCTTCAACAAAAATAATCTTCGACAAGAACAATTCTTTGACAAAAACCAATGGTGGGTGCCTGGAAGAAAACTCTCAAATACTTAACTAAATTTTGATAGAGCAACAGTACGGTAAAGACTAAAAAAGAATCTTCTAACTACGAATGAAGTTAGTAAATCAGGAATTTTGACGTTCCTCCTGTAAACAAACAAACATCTCTTCCCTAACGATTAGTCACGTTCTTGTAATGCAAATAACCATTTAACTTGCAAGTTTTAATAAAGCGTATAAAAGAAAAATAATCAATATGAGGAAAAAACCCCTTTGCTTAAGGACGAACCGTCAAAAACCTCCACCAAGTGTTTCTCTATCCACGTCTTTATCATTTCCCGCTCTTTATTGGATTAAGACCCATCAATGACTACTTTGACATTTTCTAATTTTTGAATTTATATAAATGGGTAACTAACCATTCCGTTCCCACTATTCATTCTCTTCCTTTTTTTTTCCTGTAATCTTTTCACCCCTAACGTACAGGAAAATGGCTCCCAAATTATCAAAGACAGCTGCCAAATCTTCGTCTAGGAAATGAGGAGTGGGTTGCAGATTATGAAGGGCATGTTCATTCTGCCAGATCCCTGCTAATGTTACTGTTCAAATGCTTACTCGAGAAGAGCTCAGGGATTGGCATTACAATATGTCTCTCAAACCTGATGAAATCATGATCAGATTGGTTCATCTTTGCATCATCCGTTTCCCTCTTCCTCCTCTTTTGGAAAATTTCTTGGCGGTGGCTGGCATTCATATCATGCGATTGCCTTCCAATGCCATTCAAGCCATAATCACAACCAATGTTTTGGGCGTGTTGAAGAAGAAGAGACTTTAGATGTCTGACATTTTTGATTCCTTTACCAAATCACGGAATTATGCTTCCATTCATAAGGTTTGCTATTTGTCTCCCAAAAAGTACTGCTTCATGATTACTGGGCAGGAGATGTCTCACAGAAACTGGGACGTGTTCATCTTTGTTATTGGGGGCAAATGGTTCCCTAAAGTTTTCTTCGATGGAGTTTTTCCCATTCTCCGTTACTTTTAAATTCTTCACGCACCTCATATTTTTTTTCTATTAATGCTCCCTTTCATATTTTTCTGACTTTAGATGTCTGACATTTTTTATTCCTTTACCAAATCACGGAATTATGCTTCCATTCATAAGGTTTGGTATTTGTCTCCCAAAAAGTACCGCTTCAAGATTACTGGGCAGGAGATGTCTCACAGAAACTGGGACGTGTTCATCTTTGTTATTGGGGGCAAATGGTTCCCTAAAGTTGTCTTCGATGGAGTTTTTCCCATTCTCCGTTACTTTTAAATTCTTCATGCACCTCATTTTTTTTTCTATTAATGCTCCCCTTCATATTTTTCTGCCTTTTATTCCCAAATTAACCATTTTGCCCCTATTCGGGGGAATTCGTCAGGAGATTTGTGGCCTAAGAAATTTGATATTAGCGACTCTAGGGAAAAATTATTGACTTTGTGTAAAATCTTCCATCGATCTAATGAAGGCTCTATTGACTCATGAGGTCATGCTATGTCTGCCGAGGTTGTGATGGGTTGACAATATCGAAGAGTCCGTAATTATGTTATGTGCTAACGGGGATGATGATAAGGAATCCACTTTAACTGAGGCAAGTCGTACTTGTCTCACTGACTATAAGAAGAGTGGTGTTGCCCCAGTCATTTCGCCCCTTCCTCACGATAATATTCATGCTCTGTCTCAACATGTGGAGGAAGCTTGAAAGAACATATCCTCTCGAGGTCTTCCATCCTCATCCCAAGGCTCTCGTCAAGGCTCGGGAGCTAGAAGCGCAAGCGAGGAGACCAGTACTTCCTTCTCCGACCATTCTCAAGATGCTCCTGAGGCTATCAACACTCCAACATAAGCAATTACCTCCTCTAATGCAATCCACTCTTTTGGCGATGCTCCTGCTAAGGCATCTCTACAAGAAACCTCTTCTTCATTTGGGGTTCAAGAAGCTCTACTGACCCTGAAGAGAAACCATTATCCACCTCCTCTTGGGGCTCCTCAGATGGTGGTATCTCAGGTCCCTTTTGACCTTGCTATAAAGAAATCTAAATTCTCATTCGCTCCTACTCCATCTTCCTCTTCGCAAGCAAAACCAATTTCTTTCAAGCATCTTATTGACATGGGCATGTAGAGTTGTAGGTTGGCTCTTGCCAACATGCCTCTGTTCAACAAATTTTCCAAACTCACTTCCTCTAGTTCTCCAACCTTGTTTAAGCCTTCCCAAGAATCCATTTCTCACAGCGTTCTTCCAATATTCGTGCCCCCATCTGATGCAATTATAACTATAGTTTCCACCATTTCCTCTCATGTTGCTCCTGCTTCATTCGATCTTCTCCCCAATGATTTGTTACGTCAACATCTATTGTCTTCTTCCATGGATACTGCTACATTCCTCCCTAGTGATTGTGGCCGTGGCAGCATTGAGGAGATGCCCTTCTCTCTCTCTCTCTCTCACCTTTCAATCATTGGTGATTGGTATGTCGATCCCCGTGGGTCTAAAAAATATGATGCTGGTACCTCTTCTTCGGAGCTGGCCCTCAATCTCTCTACTTTGGTACCAATTACTATTGATGAGTCTGTAGATGAGGCTATTGTTACTTCTAGTGCCTCATTACCCACCATTGTACATCCTACTCCCCTTGTAACTGGTTCTGAAACTGAACTGGTTACAACTTCCATTGCTGGGGTGCCCTCATTTGTACCTGTTGCTTCGGTTGCATGGACTAACTAATCTCCTTTGCTCCACTCACCTTTTGCTACATTTTTTAGAGATGGCATGCTGAGCGTGTTACAGAATTAGCCTTGGATTCCTCAAGACCTTGTACTCATGCTATGGGATATTCCTTCGTCTAATCTCATCCAAAGCCTTTGCGACGTCAGTATTTTTGTAAGTGTTTTACATTACACTCATTCATCTTTGTGGAATATTTACTTATTACTTACTAACATTCCTTACATTCTTTGCAGACAAGGCTTCTATCAGCTGGTGTGTTAGACCAGACTGAAACTTTCGAGGCCGAACTCAAGATTCCCAGAGAGGTGCAAGGAAAACTTTCTGAAGACCTTTGCTATGTTGAATTGGCTCACAAGCGCGCCAAAAAGGAGCTTGGATCCACGAAGAATGTGTTGGCCGAGGCACAGGGGCAGCTTTGGAGCCTGACGACTGCTATTAATGAGAGGAATTCGCTGAAGAAGAAGCTTGCAGAAGCATACTAGTGACTGCTTAGCGTGAATACTCTCGAGAAAGAGCGAGACCAATTGATAAAAGAGCTCTCTGTTGCAAAGACAAAAATAACATCTATGAATCGCAAGCTTTTAGACTTATTGCAATGTCAGCCAGAAGCATGATGAGTTGCTGGCTTCGAAGGCAACCCTTAACAGAGATTTGAGGATAATGTAGTGACACTATCAACGGAAGTGCAGAATAATGAGAAGAAGTGAAAACAGCAATACTCTTCCAGAGTTGCAGTGTTGAAATCAATCCTCTACAGAGATCTTCACCTTAGTGCTCAATGCACCTTAGCTACATGTCAGTTGTGCAATACAGAAAGTGGTCCTGAATATCTTTCTGTTTGAATTGTTGTAAATTGAGTGGCAGGTCATCAGAATTTGTTAGAATATTCCCTCTGTAAATTCTTGAACGTTGTAAGAGCATGACAGCTCATTCTCTATTTCCTTTTGTACCACTCACTCATCTATAAATACAATAACCTCAGCTCCTTCAATAATGAGCTGTGATTACACAAAATATACAGAGCATATAATTCAAACTTGGTATCGGAGCTCTACATCCACTACCAATGGCAGCCGACAAAAACCCCAAATCCACTGGCCACAGCTCCTCAACCCAATCCGCCATAGGCAACACTCAACCCAGAGATAGCTACCCTTCGTCCCAGCCACTACCAACCTATTCCCCTCACTTTACGTCTCTCAATCAGCCTTACTTTCAAGCTCACCCAATCACGGTTTCGACCGACCAGCCTCTACGGCAAGTTCTACAAAAGCCAGAGGCCGCGGGTAGATTGTTAAAATGGGCAGTTCAATATCTCTTACTTGTCACGAGCAGCGATAAAAGGGCAAGCCCTGGCTGAATTTATTGCAGAGTTCACTGAACTTACATATAACGAGCAGACCAAAGAGTTTGAAGAGCCTGAGTCTCAAAGCCAACCTCCCTCATGGAAGTTATTTACAGACGACTCTTCCATTGAGCATTATGCAGGGGCGGGGGTGATCCTGATTACACCTGAAGGGCATCGATTTCACTGTGCAATCAGGTTTGACTTCACTGCTTCCAACAACGAGGCTGAGTATGAAGTGTTGCTCACTGGGTTATGATTAGCCAGGGACATTAATATAAAGGTACTTGACATCTACAGTGACTCTCAGCTGGTGGTAAATCAAGTCATGGGGGAGTACCAGGCCGAGGTTTAAAGATGGTTGCCTATTTAAACAAAACAAAGGATCTATTAGCCCAGTTTGACAAGTACACCCTTTAACAAGTACCTCGCAACCAGAATTCAAACGCTGATGCTTTGGCAAAGTTAGCAAGTGCGAAAGATGCTGATACTCTGAACATAGTTCTAGTTGAACAGCTATCTGTGCCAAGCATCAAAGCAGAGGAGACCACTCTGGTGATCCAAGTGGCGGTTACATGGGTGGCACCATACGTAGAGTATATGACGCAAGGCGTGTTACCAACGGACAGAAACAAATCTAGGATCCTTCAGCGACAGGCTGCTAGGTATATCCTGGTCGATGGAATCTTGTACCGAAGGGGATACTCAATGCCACTCCTCAGATGTATTTCGAAAGAGAAGGCCAAAGAATTAATGAAAGAGGTACACGAAGGCTTCTGTGGGGACCACGCTGGGGGGCAAAGCCTATCAAAAAAGATCTTGAGGCAAGGGTAATTCTGGCCAACGATGAATGAAGACTCGATGGAATTTGTACGGAGGTGCGACAAGTGCCAGAGGTTCTCAAAAATCCCGCGAGCAACCCCTAATGAATTGAAACAGATGCAAAGTCCGTGGCCATTTGCAGTGTGGGGTATAGATTTAATCGGGTCTTTACCCACAGGAAAGGGCGGCGTCAAGTATGCTGTGGTTACCGTCGATTATTTCACTAAATGGGCCGAAACCAAGCCCCTCGCAACCATAACGACCAAGAAGGTGCTAGATTTTGTGATTAAAAACATTGTGTGTCGCTATGGATTGCCAAGAAAAATTGTCTTAGACAACGACACACAGTTTGATAGTGATTTATTCACGGACTTTTGCGAACGGCATGGTATTATCAAGAGCTTTTCTTCAGTCACTCATCCCCAAGAAAATGGACAAGTCGAAGCAGTCAATAAAATGCTAAAGGATACCCTGAAGAAAAGATTGGAAGAAGCTAAGGGTGCATGGCCAGAGCAATTGCCTGAAGTCCTTTGGTCGTACAGAACTTCCCACCGAACAGCAACAGGCCATACTCCATTTTCTTTGGCTTATGGGTATGAGGCTATGTTGCCTGTTGAGTTAGATCCACCCTCGCATCGCAGAATAACATACGATTAAGGCTCTAACAGTCAACTATTGATGGAATCTCTAGACTTGACCGATGAGAAGCGTGAGCAAGCCCAACTCCGAGTAGCTGCGTACCAGCAAAAAGTCGCCCGGTATTTCAACTCTAAAGTACGTGAAAGAAAATTCAACGTCGGAGATTTAATACTTCGAAGAGTTTTCCTAAACACTCGCGACCAGACTGCTGGAGTACTCGGACCTAATTGGGAAGGGCCTTACCAGATTGAAGAAGTCCTTCATCCAGGCCCTATAAACTTGCTCGCTTAAACAGAGATCTCATTTCTCGCTATTGGAATGGAGAACACCTGCGCAAGTACTATCAATAAACAATTCTTCTTAAAGGATTTACTTGTATTAATTTTACTTTTTACATGTTATGAAAAAGGGTTGGTCACTTTATATGACTAATCGCTTATAAGTATTAGATCTTATTGATCGCTCGTACAAACATGTTTTTCCATTTATTACGAGAAATATAAGAGACTGTGCGCAGCCAGTCATTCTTGTCAATTATTGTATTTATTACAAGTATTTGCTCATTACGTGTGTTGTTTTGTTGTATTATTGTTTTAATTCCTTTATTCCGAGCAGTAATGTTCGAACAAGTTCTGGTCAAGGCAAGTGACTAAGGAGCTAAAGCTCCTCAATCACTTGGGGGGCATATAAGGCATCTAGTAAGCAAAGCATATCGAAAGATACGTAAACACATGAGCAAAATAAGTGAAAGCATGCTAAGGTACTTAGAGTATTTTTCAAAATTTTTTATTTTGTTAAATCAATCCAAAGTACTATGCTAAGTTCGGTCATGCGAATAGATGTTATAATAAAATGCAGGTATTATAATATGAAAAGGAAACCTTTTACACTGCATGCAGTTCTGATCGGATGTAATTGTTCGATCAAAAGAAAAAAAGTTGCCCATGCAACAATAAAAGTTAAAACATCAAATTGTCTTTACATCATGACCCGTAGGCCATGTAATTCAAAAGTAAAATAAAAAGATTAAATTATGTGGTTGCCGGGGGTCTTGTGGCGATTTCTGCTGCTGCTGGTCGACTGCATCCCCAGCCTCTTCTCGGGCGCCTTCAATGCCGGTCACTAAAGAAATTTCTGGAGACCGTGGAAGTGTTTCCTCTTCCAGACGAGCAACGCACCTAGCAAACTCTGCCTCCCTGATATGGTTTGGGAGATAGGAGAAATTAGCATTGGGGTTGTTTTTCTAGAACAAGTAGAAACACTCGAACGACGCCCCTTCATAGTCCTCAAGGTTGCGGGCTCTCTGTTCCTCCAGTGCAGCAACTTTATTGGGGCTTATCTTGAAGCTTGTGGGCTTCCCGGTAATTATTGAGCAAGACCTCCTTGTACTGCTCCTTGGATGGAGTGATCTTAGCAATATTCGCATCCTTCCTCTTCAGCTCTTCTTCAAGAGAAGCGATTTTGGCCTCAGTCACCTGTAGCGCCTCGAGGTGTTTTGCCTCACCCTCCTTGAGGGCCTCGGTATGCTTCGCCTCGACCTCCTTAATGGCATCAGAATGCTTCGCCTCAACCACCTTCAGCCACTTAGCATGAGTAGCTTCAGTAACCTTGAGTTGCTCGGTGTATCGAGCCTCATAAGCACTAAGCTGATCGCTAAGTCTCTTTTCGAACTGAACATTCAGCATCCTCAAAAATCGCCAGCCAGAAGTAAGGGTAAGCACCCCATGCAATCAGAAAAAGATAAGGTTGTAAATAGGAGCAAATTGAAAAGAAAATTCATAAAATATAATAAAGAAAAAAACTTACAGCGAGCACTTCATTCAGTGCACGGTTGAGAACTTGGTTGACTCCCATAGAGCTGGTCTCCTGGATTGCCTCCCGGCTGCGTCGGTGTTTCGTTATTCTTGACAGCCTATCTTTGGCTGAGTTGAGCACCACGCCCGTGAGGTCGTCTCCCGAGGCTTCTTCCCAGCGACTAGCCGATTGCCGGACGGTGGATGTTGGAGGCATAGGGTCGACTGGAGTTGGAGGAGGAGTCTGTCCGACCGGAGATGGAGGATCTGGGTTTATTGGAGTTGGAGGAGTTGCCTCCCTAACTGGAGCTGGTGGAGGAGTTGTCTCCTTCGTTGGAGTAGGCGCAGGAGGGTTGTCTCTTCGAGATTTCTTCCCAGGAGGATTGCTGCAGCCCTCCCCAGACTGGCGCTTGTGGGACTTTTTCTTGCTCGCCGATTTGGTGTAAAAGTCAAAAGCGCGTTCGGCAGGCATGTCTGTAAAAAAGAAATAAGCGAACAGTCAGTCAGAATAATAAAAGGAACTTGCTAAGTTTAGGAAACAAGGGCAGAGAAATTTAAAGTATAATACCCGATCTATAATTACTGGTCGCTACACTATTTACTTTACTAGTGCTACACTCACTCTCTGGCCTGAAGAAGTCTGAATTTAAAGCATGAGGGTATTTAAAGTTGCCATCCCCGTCGAAGAGGTGACAGGGAATAGGCAGACTATCTGAAAGCGTAAAATCAGTACCGTTCTCATCCGACGACTCAAGAATAGGCTCTGAGGCCTTCTTCTTTCCCTTCCCTGGAGGGGCCGGTGTAGCAGCAGGTCGTGGGGCACCAGTTGGTTCGTTGATGGTCACCCCAGTTGTGACAGTCAGAATCCCGTGATCCGTAAGGGGAAAGACCGGGTAAGCTGTGCAATCCCACACTGCCTGGGGAAGGTCAAGTGTGATGATTCTAAGACTGTGTAGGTATGGGACTACACAGTTGAAGATGGCTTAAATGGATTAATGGGTATTACCTATATCAACAAGATGCATCTTCTTTTCGGTAGCCCATCACTTGAGAACTCGAAAGTTAAGCGTGCTTGACATGGGGTAATCTAGGGATGGGTGACCTCCTGGGAAGTTTTCCTAGGAAGCATGTGAGTGAGGACAAAGCATGCTGAAAAGACTCGTGTTGGTTTGTAGGGCCAGTCATCATTCCAGAAAGCAGCCATAGTGATGTGGGGCATCACACCAGTTGCCCTCCTCGAAGGAGGTTGTGACACATCTTGTTGTTGCTCAGGGACTTTAGTGCCGGTGGCACTCTGCGTAGTAGATTCCCTCACATCCTGGTGAGGTGCCAGAAGGCCGACCAGTCTCAGATTGGCCTCTGTGACCAGCTGTTTGACACTTTTCTCTATGTCGGTCATGCTGGCCAGGAGGGCTGATTGGACGCCCATGTCTGGAGTGGGGGCTGGTCGCAACCAGGGGCTTGAAATGCACTAAATTTCTAAGGGAAATGCAGGGAGAATCAAAGGAAAAAAATATATATGACCAGGGGTGCAAAGACTTTACCTCCTTGTGTGAAAGCCAAGTTTTTCGCGACCATATCGGCAGTCAGAAAGTACTCCAGATGGTACTTCCCCACGTTTGAAATAAAAGTGGTGTCAGTCAGGAAAGTGCGAGTCGTTTCCTGGTGACGGAAATGGAAGAGCCCCGTGTTTTCTTGGTTGGGGTTGGATTCTAGTTCGAATAGGTAGTTGACCTCGTGTGGCGTGGGGACCGACCACTTCTTATGACTATAAAGGATATAGAGTGCAGAGAGCATTCTATATCCATTTGGGGTGATTTGAAAAGGAGCGACCCCAAAATAATTGGCCACTCCTTGGAAAAAAGGATGGAGAGGCAAGATCGCTCCTGCCTCGATGTGATATCTAGACCAGGCGCTATACATGCCTTTAGGTAGATTTGCCCTTTGGTCTCTGGTGGGTCGGACTAGCGTCACCCCAGGAAGCCCGTACTTCTTGATATAATTGGCGATCATCCTAATCGTTACTTGACTAGGAGGGGCGACGTACCATTCGACATTCGGTCAAGTGGCACTTCAGAGTTGGGCTTGAGCTTGGATTCCTGGCTCGGGAATACTCTCAGCTCTACTGCTGGTTGAGGGAATTTCGACGTGAGGAGCAGGCTGGTGTTCAGAAGGTTTGATGTTTTCTTTTTCTGGGCAGTAGATTTTACTCTACCCATGGCTGAAAGGTTTGGATGAGGTCTGTTAGGTGGAGTTCGAGAAAAAGGGATGTTCGGAATACGTAACGACGGTTGTTCTACGTCCATGAGCAGTTGCGTGAGCAGGTCGTCGTCAATTGGTCTCTCACCTCCCCACGGATCTTGCATCAAAATGTGGGAACAAAAAAGGGGAGATGGGAACTTGGAGTCTAAAGACTTGTGTTGAAAGTGAGAATAACGTTGCTCATGTATAAAAGTTAGGCTTTTATACGACCATCAACATTATAGCAAAAACACAAAATTTCTTACGAGCAGTTTGAGAAATAGATTAAAAAGTGGAAGTAAAAAGATTTTCAGAGAAAACTTTTTCGACTCCGAGAGGGCGGGGAAAACCCAATTTTTCAACTAGCTTAATTCGATTTTACGCCCTATTTCTACAATCTCGACTACCAAACTGACTCCTAACTCCTATGAAGTGTTATTTCACTACCTTATTAAGCATCGATCAACATACCCATTTACCCCAAGACAATTTCAGTCAAGAACTCAGATACGAAACGAATAAAAAATGACTTTCCATGGCAACTCAAACAACTGAAAGGTTTACAAAACTTACTTGGATCAAAGGTGGATTATGAACACAGAAAACTTTGAGCGTCTGAACATAAGTTCCTTAGATTGGCAGCAGGAGCTTCTGGGATTTTCTTGGCTCAAATGGTCGAAGTTCTTTAGAGTTCTTGAAAAATAGAAGGCAAGTGAAAAGTAAAAAGTGAAAATATGAATTTGGGGTATTATTTATAGTGATGGAGATACCATAAAAGAAGTAATCACGAGATTACCTTTTTTCAATGTATGGGGAACTGTAATAGCCGTCTGGAAAGCCGAAAAGACTTGATTGGACATGATTGGTTGCTTTTTTCGAAGAGGCATGACAACACTTACAGGTTTTATGGGGCATACGAAAGGTCAGACACCTAAGTTTACTTTATGCTGGTCGCAGTAAAGTAAACTCGGGGGGGAAATATTTACCCAAAAACGGCTGCTTGTGACATGGCAGGTATTTCTCACACGTGGCAGAATTGAAATAAGGCGGTGCTGTTCGGTTATCGACCAGCTACACATTGCTTCATCAAGACTGACTATTAGGTACGACCAGGCTAGTCGTATGATTCAGTTTATTCCCTTATAAGATTGTGATCTTGTAATAATTATATTGATTATTTCATCTTTATTACCTTGATACACGTATATTAAGGAGAGTTAAGGCCTAATGGCCCATGTAACCCCCCTTGAGCCTATAAATATGCATGAAATAGCTCAAGGAGGGGACTTTTTGATCTTTGAATCTTTTTCCTGAATATTGAGAGAGAGTCTATAGTACGATTATCCATCGTCTTATTGTAATTCTCCCAAGGTTAGTGAAACTCAAGAACCCTAGTTCTTTGATCACGACATTGGGATTCAATATTAATAATAGCACTAAGTGGACGTAGGACATTACCATTCATTGGGGCCGAACCACTATAAATTGTTGGTGTTTTCTTCTTTACCATTAGATTAAACTCTTAATTGTCATTTCATTTCCTGTCGTATATTTGACTCCGTGTCGTTGGCCAAATCGAGGGTCAACACATGTGATGCATATGATACATGTGATTAGGGCATGGCATGAATATTGAATATAGAATTGATTAGAGCTTGAGTCTCTGTAAATGTGCATGATCATAATTATGCTAGTGAATGTTGAGTAAGCATGTTGAATGCCTTAAATTTGGATATTTGACATATGATATATGCCTCGGTGCATTTCTTACTTGTGAGTGGTACTAATTCATTAGTGAAAAATGGCACAAGTCGTATGGAATTGACCTATGAGTCAAGGACGGCATAAGTGTATTGAGTATAGAGATGAAATAATTAGATCTAATAAACACGAGCATTAAATGCTTGACCAACTCAAAGGTCGAAGAAAACTAAAGCGCTTGTCTAGTTTAAAGGCTAGTTACTTAGAGCCAGGGCCAAAAGGCTTAGGTGACTGAAATGTCACATGGCTTAGGGAGCCCCCAGAGATGGACTCATTAGCCATCTATTCAGGGAGTGGATCCCCAGAGATGGACTCATTAGCCATCTATTCAGGGAGCAGATCCCAAGAGATGGACACATTATCCATCTATTCAGGGAGCAGATCCCTAGAGATAGACTCATTAGTCATCAATTCAGGGAACAAATTCCCAGATTGACTTGATAGTCATATATATAGGGTCAAGGCCCATAATCATTTATTTGGACTTGGCTGCATGCATGAATAGGGCTATTACTGCTAGGCATGCTTATTATGATTTAGTGACATGCTATTACTTGTTTATGAGCCTGTTTAAGTTTTCTTGCTGAGCTTTGGCTCATGAATGCTATGTGGCGCAGGTAAAGGCAAAAGAAAGCTGGACTATCCTTGAGTTGGAGAGCTTAGGTGACGATGTGTACATATGTTGCTACTCGACCACAACGACCGAGAGTTTAAAGAGGATCTAGGGTTAAACCCTATTTTGCTGATTAGGTCAGCTGGTTGTAAATATTTTATTGTAATTAACTTTTAAAATATATTTTGGGTTTCCAATGTATACATTAAACGTTTTAGAGAAACGTTGTATCTTTGACCAAATTTTTTAACCCTAAACCGTTAACCATACTTAGTTACACGATTATGGCCAAATGACTCAGTTAGCGAGTTTAGCACTGTTTAAAATGCACAACGTAATGGTCCCTGGGTAGTAGGGCATTACAATATATCCCTAGACAATGACCTCTCCACTGACGAGAAGATAAAAATCGTTCAGAGGGTTTGTGGTTTATCTACAAAGCCTTGGGGTTTATCTACCATGCCAATGGAAAACCTGTTAAGCAGTCTTCATGTACAAGTGAGACTTGCTCAATTGTAAAGCCCTACTAATCTAGGACCGTCACACCGCGTGTTTAAAACAGTGCTTAACTCGTTAAGCGAGTTGTTTAGACTCAAAAGTGTAATTAAGTTTAAATATGATTGAGGTACTAAAAATTTTTGTCAATGGAATTTCAACTTCTCATTTAAAATGTTTGAATATACCCAAAGGATCCCAAATATTTTAAACAAAAATATAGTTATATCAAAAGTTACAAAAATAGCCGACCTAAGCGACAAAGCTGGACTAACATCCTAAGTTCCTCAAAATATATCTCGACTATGGTAGCCGAGCCCACTGAGTAGGTACACACCGCCCTTAGAGCTCTCCAACTCATGGTTGGTCCAATTTCCCCTTGCCTTTACTTGTACCACAAAGCCCCCGTGAGCGGAGGCCCAGCCAAGACAACCCAACTAGATATAACAGGTATTCAAATAAGCATTAACATCAAATACATAATTCACTGATAATAAAAAAATTCAAGTTTACTTTTAAACAAGTATAACAACCTATGCCAAATAGGTGCATATCACACCCCCATAATGGCCCTGCCACAACAACCTACATTCCACATGTTTATTGCTGATTACGACCCCTTAGGCGATCAATCACAATCAATTCCAAACAACTGATGCAATCTTTATCGTTATAGAGTAAAACATTCAACACTAAACATGTTTAAGGTACAGTTATAATCGTGTTCCATAGTCAGGGTTGGTGCCCAAGTCTCGGTGCATGTGCTAGTTTTCTTACCTCGAGTCCTGTGTAGACAACAGAACCACCCCGAGTGCAATCCCTTCTCCGAACCTTGCAGAAACCCTAGTCACAATATAAGTGCTTCACTTATTAGGAACTATATCTGATAATGGGCTCAAAGGCTAAGCCTTAGTTATCGGGACCTCTAATTCCACCAAACCAGGTAGTGGCATCGTCCCCTGAGCCTCCCGAGCATAACTCCCAAAACACTTAAAATATACCCTGAAACAACATTATCATCGCAACGCAACAAAAGTCCAAGAGGCCTACCTCAAAAGTTGGAAATTAGCATCGTGGCGCTATAGAAGATCGAGAGCAAACCCACTCTCGAAGAAATGCATACACACCGCAACACTCACCAACTGGCGTCGCGACGACACCGCGACAAACCCAGGATCTGTGTTTTCCCTGCATTTTATTCCTCAAACTCAACCCATAACAAACTTCCAACAAAATTTCTAACAAATACCAACCTCAAACACCTCAGATAAGCAACAAACAACAGCAAGACATCCCCAAAACACATCAAAACACATTAAATTGAACCTTTGAGTCTTATACTCAAACTTTTTACTCCGAATTCCAAAATCCCCAACTAAAATCCATAAATTATATTGTAACGCTCTGAATAGCCAAGACCGTTACACTGTGTGTTTAAAATAATGCTTAGCTTGCTAAGTGAGTCATTTGGACTTAAATGTGTAATTAAAGACTAAGTCAAGGTCAGATATCAAAAGGTTTGGTCAACAAAATGATTATTTTTCATTAAAAATATTAAGTTTAAACACATGATCCCAAAATTCAGTTACAGAGTTGTAAATCATAAATAGAATACAACTTAGCCGTCCTAAGCGACAAATATGATTCAACCCTAGTTCCTCACAAGCTATCCCAATCGTGGCAATCAAGAAGGCTGCATATGTACACACCGTCCTTGAAGCTCTCCAACTCATGGTTGGTCCAGCTATCCCTTACCCTTACTTGCACTACGTAGCACCCGTGAGCCAAGGCTCAACAAGAAAACTTAAATCAGCATGCACAACTAGGCAACAGTATAAAAATGACAAACATAGCTCATTAAATTCAATCAATAATAGGATATAAACAACCATCCTAACAGTAAAATTTAGCTCAGTTAAATGCATAAACCAAACTCATCAATTCATAGAAATAGTTAAGTGTAAATAACACTTTTGTTTATTGTATAATGTCTAGGCCCGACGCCCTTAGGTCGAGTCCTCTGGTCTTATAGCCGACCCCGACACCCTTAGGCTGGGCTACATTCCACATGTTTGCAATCTACCCGTGGCACCCTTAGGCCGACCTGTAAACAAATATAATCACAAATGCACAACACACAACAAATAGTCAATGGAAGAATACACTAGCATGCCTATCCAGATATTCTCAGATATATAAATATACATATTAATATTCATTAACAGGGGTTTAAGCCCCATTCACAATCCGGGTGCAATTTTCTTACCTCAAGTCCCGAGTAGCTAGCATATGGTAGCCTCGAGCACAATCCCTATCCCTATCCCTGAGCCCTTAGCAGTGTAACCTAGTCACAATGTATTAATTAATAACCATTAAAACCTAAATTGATTACGAACTTCAAAATAACATACTAGCCTTTGGGACATGAAATTCTACTTAACTGGGTAGAAGAATTCGTCCCGAGCGCTTAGGTTAAGGTTCTCGTCATTAAAACCTGAAGTGGCCCAAAAATGACCAGGCGGGCTGCTACTTGCCCCTAAGGGCCGCGACGCGCCTCCCAAGTCAGAGAGCCCCCTGACTAGAACCAGGACGCGGGTCGTGACTTGCCTTAGAGAGTTCCGGCGCGCCTCCAAAGCAGAAGCCCCTACCTGGCCTGGGTTCACCTGGGTCGTGGCACACCAAGAACAGGGTCGCGACTTGACCCTACGAACCTAGGATTTCCCTGTTTTTTCTCAGCCAAAAATCCACCAAAAACTTCCCCAACAAATCCTAGAACTATAATTCAATCCTGACCATAACACCAATATGATACCAGTTACAAACCCCAGCTCAACACACTCAAACTTCCATCCAAACTCAAATTCATATCCTTGAAACTTAAAGCTAAGAACAACCACAAAACCAAAAGCAAAGCACCATTAAAACAGTAATTGAAACTCACCTCAACTATGAATTACTCCTCCTACCTGCAGCTAACCAAATTCTAGGCCTCAAGTCTTCAATTCCCCAAGCTTTCAGCCACCAATTCCCCTTAGCTTCCTCAAGAATTCACCAAAACTGAGAGAGAAAGGGAGAGGGTTTGTTGGAGGAGGAGAGAGAGTTCCGACCTTGATTCTTTTAGTTTCTACCAGCTACCACTACCTAAGCTAACCCAGTGGTAAGTCCATCCTCTTGATAAAAGAACATAAAGCCCCTTAGTACACCCTTATCTTCTAATGCCCCTAAGGGCAAAAACGTCATTAGGTACATCCCCCACTAATCATCAAATTGTCTTATAAATTCTCAATTAATCCCAACATGCCCAATTAATCACCAAATAATTTCAAAATAATCAATAAATCCTAGATACACACTAAGTCCCCAAAATACCCCTAGGCTCGCCCCAAGCCAGGTATTGGACCCCGTTGTGACTATTCCGCTAATCCGCTCACTAGGATCGCCTAGAGCCGTATATCGCAAATATATCCACATATTAATGTGGTTCTCAATAATTTAACACATATAATTATATTTATGCCCTCAATAGGCCAAAATTACAGATATGCCCTTATTAACAAGAATGGGGCCGCATGCATATTTAATACACATAAACATGCACATATGTTCATATTACCACGTAAATCATGTATGCCACGTAGTCACACATTTATTCGCTTAATTTAAGATATATATCCTGTTATGTCCTCTAGGCATAGTAATCAAGGCACTTAGCCTTAATAGTAAATTCGGGACGTTACACCCATAGTAATCGAACCTCCAAACAGGTTATAAATGATTCCCAATCCTCAAAACATCCAACTAAACCTTCAAAAATTACCCAAACTCAAAATCAATGTAAAAAACTCTAAAACTCTAGAGCACCTAAAAGAACATGAAAACTTAAGAAAAGAAGAAATTAACTCACTGAATTATGAAATTCATAGGTTGATGATGGTGCCACTAGCTGCTATCTCCACTCTCTATGATTTGAATTCCACCAATTACCTTGAGAAAATTGTGGAAGACAAAGAGAATTGGTTGTGGTTGAGGTGAGGAAGCTATCACCAATGAGTACAATACTTAGAACATACAAGAAGCGAAGCCACCAAAATTTAGCCCCTTTTTCTCTAATCATAAGGTTGAATGACCAATTTGCCCTCCTATCTACACTTGTCTCCAAATTAACTCTAAGAGCTTTTTGGACCTTCCACTCAATACTCTAACTATACCTCAAATTTCCTAATTAATCCACCAATCCATATTTCACCAATTTATTTCGCCACCAATAAATCCCAAAACATTAAAATTCCCAAAATACCCCTTGTCTCAACCCGAGCCGGGTATTTATCCATGTTGTGACTTTTCCACTAAAAAAATGCTCGAAAGTATCCACTCGTGCCAAGTTTCTCAAATATATCCACATAATAAGTATAAATATACCCTCAACGAGTCAAAACTACAAAAGTGCCCTTTTTCACAAAAAGGAGTCTTTAAACACATTTAATACACATAAACATGCATAACAAATCATATAATAATATAACTCACATATTCACATATATATTCAATTAAAATCATGTAATTTACAATAATTCCTCTCATGCCCTCCCAACACACTAACCAAAGTATTAAACCTTATTAGGAGTTTTGAGATGTTACAACTATCCCCTCCTAATAGAAATTTCTTCCTCAAATTTACCTGAACAACTAGGGATACTAATTCTGCATCACCGACTCTAGTTCCTAAGTCGCTTCCTATACTTTACAGTTCATCCACAACACCTTCACCAAGGCAATAGTCTTGTTCCTCAAGACTTTATCCTTTCTATCTAGTATCTGTACTGGCCTCTCCTCATAGAACAAGTCCCCATCTAACTCTAGGTTCTCATAACCCAACACATGTGTTGTATATGACACATATCTCTGATGCATCAATACATAAAACACATCATGAACTTCTGACAGAGCTGGAGGCATAGCCAGTCTATAAGCTACCTACCCAATCCTTTCTAGGATCTTAAAAGGTCCAACAAACCTAAGGCACAAGTTTCCTTTCCTCCCAAATCTTTTCACCAATGAAATTCTGAGAAATACATAGTCTCCCACTTGGGACTCTCAGTTCCTTCATTTTGGAATCGAGTAGCTTTTCTGTCTACTTTGTGAAGCGAGCATTCGAGCTCTAATCTTCTTAATGGCTTCATTAGTCTTCTGAATTGCGTCAGGACCCATATATTTTCTCTCAGCCATTTCATTCTAATGAATGGGTGGTCTGCACTTCCTACTATACAACATCTCATACGGAGCCACTCCGATAGTCGACTGATAACTTTTATTGTAGGAATACTCAAGAAGGGAAGATACCTACTCCAAGATCCCCCGAAATCCAAAACTCATGCCCGCAGCATATCCTTTAATATTTGAATTGTGCTCTCAGACTGTCCATTTGTCTGAGGGTGATAGGCTGTACTGAACTTCAGCTATGTACCCATAGCCTTCTGTTGGCCTTCCCATAACTTAGAAGTAAAAGTGGGGTCTCGATCTAATACTATAGTCTTCATAGCCCCATGGAGACGTACAATCTCCCTCACATACAACTTAGCGCATTGATCCATGATATAGTTTGTCCTCATAGGCAAAAAGTGAACTGACTTGGTATATCTATCTACAATCAGCCATACAGAGTCGTGCTGTCCCATCGTTCTAGGCAATCCCACAACAAAATCCATAGTGATGTCTTCCCACTTCCACTTAGGAATACCCAAATGCTATAACAACCATATTGGCCTTCGGTGTTCAACCTTCACTCTCTAATAGGTTAGGCACTTGGCCACATACTCAACTACATCTTTCTTCATCCCTGGCCACCAGTACAAAGATTTTAGATCCTTACACATCTTCGTGGTGCCTGGGTGCAATGAATATGGAATTGTGTGAGACTCATCCAAAATCTCTCATCTAATACCAACATCCATCGGAACACAATTTCGATCCTTGTACCTCAACATGTATGTCTCAAAAATAGTAAAGTCCTTAGCCACTCCAGCTAGGACATCCTCCCGATACCCTTTTTTTTAACTTGGGATCATTCTTTTAAGCTTCCCTTATTCTCTCAAGGAGCGTAAAATGAATAGTAGTATTGGAAAATTTTCCTACCACCAACTCTATCCTTGTTGTAGTCATATCTTATGCCAACTTCCCAGATATTTGCTTCAAGATAAACAACTATCCCGGACCTCTCTGACTCAAGGCGTTTGCCACCAGGTGGGCTTTCCATGGATGTAAAGGATTTCATAGTCATAATCCTTTACTAATTCCAACCAACATCTCTATCTCATGTTCAGGTCATTCTGTGTGAAAAAGTACTTTATATTCTTGCGATTGGTGTATATTTCACACTTCTCGCCATACAGATAATGTTGCCAGACCTTCAGTGTGAATACCACCATTGCCAATTCTAGATCATGTGTATGATAACTCTATTCATATTCCTTTAATTGCCGTGAAGCATAAGTAATCACCTTCCCAGCCTGCACGAGAACACAACATAACCCTGCCTCGATGCATCATAGTAAACCACCAAATTCTCCTGATCTAAAGGAAGAATAAGTACTAGAGCACTGATCAATCGCCGCTTCAACTCTTGGAAATTGTTCTCATATCTGACAAACCAAACTAATTTGATGTTCTTGCATGTCAACTCTGTCAAAGGGGCTGTAATTCCCTAGAACTTTTGAACAAAATGCTTATAATACCCTACCAACCAAAGGAAACTTCTAATCTTTGAAGCACTCCTTGGCCTTGGCCAATCTCTCACTGCCTCTATCTTGGTCGAATTTACCATAATCCCGTTCTTGCTCAAAATATGACCTAAGAATGTTACTTGAGGCAACCAAAACTAACACTTCTTGAACTCGGCATATAATCTCTACTCCATCAATCTCTGTAGAACTAATCAAAGATGTTGCTCGTGCTCTGTCTCTGACTGAGAGTTGACCATTACATCATCGATAAAAACAATTACAAACTTGTCTAGATAATCATTGAACACCCTGTTCATCTAATCCATGAACGCTTTTGGGGCATTGGTCAGTTCAAAGGACATAACCAAAAACTCATAATGCCCGTACCTCTTATGAAAGGCTATCTTTAGAATATCCTCATCTTTGATCCTTAGCTGGTGATGACCAGATCAAAGATCAATATTCTAAAACACTACTTTACCTTGCAGCTGGTCAAAAAAGTCTTCAATCCTTGGTAGTGAATACTTATTCATAATGGTTATCTTATTCAACCCTCTATAGTCGATACACATCCTTAACGACCCATCTTTCTTCTTAACAAACAACACTGATGCACTCCATGGTGCGAGACTAGGTGTGATGAACCCCAAGTCAAGTAACTCCTATAGTTGTACATTCATTTCCTTTAATTTCGCTGGAGCGATTCTATACGGTGGCCTGGATACTGGTTCTGTCCCTGGTGCCAACTCAATAACGAACTCAGTCTTCTGATTTGGTGGAAATCTCGTCAGATCCTCTAGAAACACATCTAAGGAATGATGGACCAATCTAGTATCTTTAGGTCCAACTGGTACGACCTTAGTGGTATCCACGACACCAGCTTGGAATCCTATGCCTCCTTGGAATAGTTCTTCTGCATCATGAAATCATACGAATGTGAGGTCCGTTCACAACACCTACAAATAAAAATGGATCCTCTCCCTTTGGCTCAAAAGTCACCATCCTCCTTTTACAATTTATGGTCGCTCCATACCTAGCCAACCAATCCATACCTAGAATCATATCAAAGTCCTCCATCGCTAATTCAATCAAATCTACAGACACCTCACTACTATCTACCTCTACTGGTAGTGATTTGATCCATCTCCTTAAGACTACCGATTCCCCAGTAGGCATCAAGATCCCAAACCCCAAAGCACACAAATCACAATGCCTACAAAGTTTGTCTATCACCCTACTGGATACAAAAGAATGCGTAGCACCAGAATCAATCAGTATAGTATAAGAGGAGCCATCGCTAGAAATCTAACCTGTCGCTACTGAAGGACTAGCCTCAGCCTCTGACTACATCAAGGTGAACACTCAACCTGGAGTCTGGTTGTTAACTCTCTTTGGTTCCTTCTTCGATCGCAGACAATCCTTCTTTAGATGTCCGACCACCCCACACAAAAAACATGCCTTGGCTTGGAATTCCCCCGAATGATGCCTCCTACACTTGACACACTCTGGATAACTCCTCCAAACATCATTGACACCCTAGCGGCCACCCTGAGTACCTTGAAACCTTTTATCATATATCTGCAACCTACCTCTTCTGGTAACTAGAGCCTCTGCCCCTACAAGATCTAGTAGATGGAGGTACCAACCTACGAGTATCGCGCCTGTCGACAACCTCTCTCCAAATCTTGTCCTTAGCGCCCTTAGCAGCAAGGGCTTTCTCTAATACCTTAGCATAAGTAGTAACTCTAGGCATAGAGGTAATCCTGACGTCCAGGGCTATCATAACTTTCAGCCCTCGAACAAATCGTTTATTTCTGATCACATCAGTTGGCACCAAGTTAGAGGAAAACTTGGCCAACCTATCAAAATTCAAGGCATATTCTATCACAATCATGTTGCCTTGAACCAGACTTGTAAACTCATCCACCTTTGTATTAATTGTATCGTTGTAGTACTTTTCATCAAATAACTTCTTGAATTCTTCCCAATCCATTTTAACCACATCCTGAGTATGGGATACCACCTCCCACCAAATCCAGGTATCATCTCGTAGCATATACGTGCCACAGGCCAGTTTGTCATTACCTACCACCCTCATGAAGTCAAGGATGGAGGAGATCATACTCATCTACTGCTTGAATCTAAGCGGATCTGGGCCTCCCTTAAAGTTGGAGGGTGTTGTTTCTTGAATCGTTCATACAGTGATTCCCATCTATTTTCAAGCTCTGGCTGTCCCAGAACTGGTACAACAACTGGTGACATAGGCCAGGCAGCATTCCCTGGTAGGGCTTGCTGTCTCAGTTGCTTGATCTCTTCTTCTTGTCTCAGAAGTCTTGCTTGCATATCAACAAACATTTGCTGTCAGTTCTGAGGAGCAGGTGGAGGGTTCTGACCCTGATTATCATCTCTAGCCTCGACATCAATGCCGACTAGTCACATTGAATGCCTTGGAGGCATAACTCCACAAGTATATCTACAATCAAAGACTCAACTTATCAGGCAATGATAACAGAGTCTAGAAACCATCCCACAGTCCAAAACCGAACAATTAAGCATACATATGCAATAATAATGCTAATAAGCATTTATACAATTTCCACATGTAGTAGTAATGCTAATAAGCATATCCTTTTCATATTCTCATAGTAGGTAAGGGTCATGCCCTATCAGTATATTTTATGCTTCCTATTATAGCATGCAGATAAGGCATATATTTAAATTTAACAGTTAAGCACATATGCCACTTATTATTTACTGAATCATGAGTCGAGCTTGTCTTTAGCAGCAAGCGTACATATTCAGCCAGTCTTCAGGAATAATAAAATCTTTGTAGATTTGAAACCAAGTTGTAAAGCCCTACTAATCTAGGTCGCTAAACTATATGTTTAAATAGTGCTTAACTCGTTAAGCATGTCATTTGGAATCAAAAGTGTAATTAAGTTTAAATATGGTTAAGGGACTTAAAATTTTTGTCAATGGAATTTCAACTTCTCATTTTAAAGATTTAAATATACATAAGGGATCCAAAGATTTTAAACAAAATTATAGTTATATAAAACGTTACAAAAATAGCCGACCTAAGTGGCAAAGTTGGACTAACATCCTAAGTTCATCAAAATATATCTCAACTGTGGTAGCCGAGCAGGCTCAGTATGTACACACAACCCCTAGAGCTCTCTAACTCATGGATGGTCTAGTTTCCCCTTGCCCTTACCTGCACCACAAAGCACCTCTGAGCCGAGGCCCAGCAAGAAAACCCAACCAGATATAACAGGTATTCAAATAATCATTAACATCACATACATAATTCACCAAGCATAAATAAATTCAAGTTTACTTTTCAAAAAGTATAACGGCCTATGCCGGATAGGTCCATACCACAACCCCATAGTGGCCCTGTTATAATGAACTACATTCCTCATGTTTATTTCCGATTACGACCCCTTAGAAGATCAATCACAAACAATTACAAACAACTGATGCAACATATGAAGTTATAGAGTAAAACATTAAACACTAAATAAATACAAGGCATGGTTATAACCATGTTCCATATTCAAGGTCAGTTCCCTTGTCTCAGTGAATGTGCCAATTTTCTTACCACGAGTTCTATGTAGACAACAGAATGACCCCGAGGGCAATCCCTTCTCCGAGCCTTGCAGAAGTCCTAGTCACAACAATAGTGGTACACTTATGAAGAACTATATCCTATAATGGGCTCAAAGGCTAAGCCCTAGCTCTCAGGACCTCTGACTTCACCAAATCGGGTAGTGCATCATCCCTCGAGCCTTCTGAGCCTTACTGCCGAAACCTTAAAAAAATACCCTGAAAATTTATGAAGCCTCTTCGCTAATAGGCTTTGATAAAATGGGGGGATCAGCAACATGTTTCTTCAGATCCTAGAAGGCTAGCTCACACTCGTTATTCCACAGAAAGCTTTTGTTCCCCCTTAATAAGTTATAAAAGGGGAGACATTTATCAGTAAACTTTGATACAAAGCAATTTAGAGCGGCAATCCTCCCTGTTAAACACTGAACATCCTTTCGCGACCTGAGTGAAGGCATGTCTTGTAGGAATCTTATATTTTCTGCGTTGGCTTCGATCCCTCTTGAATTAACGATGAGGCTTAAGAATTTCCACGACGAGACTCCAAAAGTACACTTTTGGGGATTTAGCTTCATGTAGTATTTCCTTGGCACAGTGAAACATTCTTCCAGGCCAGCCACATGGTTACTGACAGTCTTTGATTTGACTAGCATGTCATCGACGTACACTTCCATGTTTCGGCCAATTTGGTGAACAAACATTTTATTCACCAACCTTTGGTACGTACCTCCGGTATTCTTCAGCCAGAACAACATAACATTATAGCAATACACATTGTGCTCGACCATGAAACTTGTGTGCTCTTGGTCAGCATGGTTCATCGCGATCTAGTTATATTCAGAATACGCATCAATGAATGACATGAGCTCGTCACCGACCGTGGCATCTACGAGCTGATAATATTTAGGCAAAGGAAAATAATCCTTTGACATGCTTTGTTAAGATAGGAGAAGTCGATGTAGGTTCTCCATTTTTCCATTTTGTTTTGGAATCAGAATGGGGTTAGTTATCCATGTTAGATATTTCACTTCCTTGATAAAACTACACTTTAAGAGGCGAGCTATTTCTTCCTCTAGAGATTCCCCTCTTTCTTTTCCCAATAACCTTCTTTTGTGTTCCTTGGCTGGTATATCCCTATTCAAATTCAGTGTATGCATGATTACCTTGGGGCTGATACCAACCATATTAGAATGTGATCATGCGAAGATGTTGAGGTTTAACCTTAAAAGCTTGATCAAATTCTCTTTTTGTTCAACACTATGTTTCCTTCCAATCTTCACTACCTTGGAAGTAGGTTCCTGAACAAGGGTTATCTCTTCCAATTCCTCAAGATCTTGAAGCTCCAATTTATCTTTGCCTATTCGCTGGTCAATTTTCTCTAGTTCTGTGACCTCGATCTCTGTTACTTTAGGCTATTCTGCTTCCTCAATGATCACCATTGTTTACTACTCTGTTTGCATTCTTCCATTCATTGAGATGCTATAGCATTCTCTGACAGCTAGTTGATCTCCTCTGACCGTACATATTCCCATTGGTGTGAGGAATTTCATGGCCAGGTGGCAAACAGAAGCTAATGCCTCAAAACTGATCAAAGTATGTTGACCTAGAATGGTGTTATAGGCAGTCTGATAATCTATGACAAAAACTCGAGCATCTTTGTCATGGTACATCCCCAATTGTTACCACGAGCTAGATTGTCCCTATTGCTACCAACCCTTGTCCTGAAAAATCCATAGCACATTCACAGAGCTTCTGTCATCTATGAGAATTCTCCTAACTCTACTATTAGTGAGTTGAAAGATTACCACAATCGGATCTTTGTACGGGAATTTGATGTGACTTATGTCTGTTAGGAACGAGTTTCCTAATGCGCAATGGAAAGGCGGTGGGTTTGGCCCAGTGTACAACAAAAATTTTGTAACATATTTAAACTACCTTTAAATATACAGATCCATTAATATACATATGTTAATCATAATCAAGTAAATAAAAAACATACCTCTTGATACCTCTTCAAAATTTTAAAACTAAATCTATAACCAACTTACAATTTATCTTTTAATTAATTAATTATTTTATTAATGAAAATATCCAAAAAGAAATTTTTGAATTTTCCATTAATTAATTAAATAAATAAATAAAATTGAAAAATCTATCCATGAAAATTGTGCAGTACACGCCACACACAGGCCATGGACTGTGTGTGGTTGTGTACCACCTTATATTTTAGGGATATTTAATTTTTCTATTTTTATTTAATTATTTATTCAAACTACTTTGTCATATAAAAATCTAACAACCTAATAACTAACTCAAATTTGAATTAAATATCTTTTTAACTAATTATCAAATATAATTAAATATTTGAATAAATATCAATCTTTTAAATTCAAATCCAATTTGGACTTATCAGATTATTATCTCCCACTCAAATAAAAATATTTAATTAATTCTACCAATTAATTAAAACCAATATAGAATTTGAAATTAAATATTTAATTTATTATAATTTCAGAAATTATATTTTATTAATTATTTAATATAATTTCGAAAATTAATTTAATTATTTAGTGTAATTTCGAAAATTACATAACAATTAAATATTAATTAATTTCGTTAATTACAACTAATTTTTAATTAATTAACTAATCACTATTATCACATAATTGCATATTTGGCCCGAAGAACAAATTTATTCTTAAATATGTCTTTCAACCATTTTCCCTTTATATCAACTCTTGTCTTGAATAGTGTTGATAAAGCTGCTGTGGGGACCTATGGACCTATAATTCGAAGCACCAATAAATTTAAGATTATTAATTAAACTCTTTAATTAAATAATCTTAATTTATTATTCTCATGATTACTCCACTATAAATATGAGACTGAACTCTTGTAATTATAGACATTTCATTTACTGAGTACTTTATAAAATAAAGCGTCCATTGATATAATAATTACATACAAATTAACCCTCTAATAATGGTCCATAATTAATCGGGAATAAGATTACCATTTTACCCTTTTCATTATATCTTGTTTCCTTAAGTACCATTGACTTTACTAGTGAAGGTTAATTCATAACTAAATTATGAATTTGAGCTCAATAACCTTTTCAGTCCCAAAAGTCAACCCTTAAGAGAACCATTATTCATTCTCTTATGAGAAGGTATAGATTCCATATCTGTATACTATGTCCTCAGCCATTTACATTATTGATTTTCCAAAACAAAAGTTTCTAGCCTGATCATTCTGACAGACCCTAACGAGTGAATCAAAGAACTCATATCACATAAACAGGAGTTCATAGTAACTTCAGGATTAAGATCTATTTGTATATGATCATCAGTTCATATATTTAATTAATACTTCGAAACAGTATTTAACGAAGTATTAATAAACATATCTGGTCCTGTTCTATATATTCTTTAATATATAAAGTACCTCCACGAAAGTGTCCTACTACACTACTGATCCGGATCTAGATCACATGTATTCATAATACTAGTGGACCGTACTTGCAGTAATTAATCTAAAGATTCATAACTTTATTTTACTGCGAACTATTCAAGTTCATTTATCTCAAACATACGAGTTTGAGATCACATATATGAACTTAGGAATTTTTCTGATTTTTACATAACATTATCATAGAATAATATAGTCCATAAAATATATGCATAACAAATTCAATTTATTTATTTATTTCTTAAAACAATGTTTACTACATATGATTTCAGGGCACAATTCCCAACAATATCCCACTTGCCCTAAAGAAAATGAGGCATCTCTCTCATTCCCATATTTCTTACATGCTCCATAAATGATTTCATGGACAAAGTCTTTGTGAAAGGATCTGCAAGATTATGCTCTGAAGCTATCTTCATAACCACAACATCTCCTCGATGAACTATCTCTCTAAGCAAGTGATACTTCCTCTTGATGTGCTTTCCCCTCTTGTGACTGCGTGGTTCCTTTGAGTTAGCTACTGCCCTACTGTTGTCATAGTATAGGACTAGTGGCTTATCCACATCTAGCACTACTTCCAGATTGGAATAGAACTTCTTGAGCCATACAACCTCTTTAGCTGCTATATACTCTGCTTCCATGGTGGAGTCTACAATGCTGGTTTGTTTAATACTTTGCCAGACTACTGCTCCTCCTCCAAGAGTAAACACTGATCCAGAAGTCGATTTCTGACTATCTATGTCTGATTGAAAATCAGAATCAGTATAACCAGTGGGGTTCAGGTCTCCACCTGAATATACAAGCATATAATCTCTAGTATTTCTAAGATACTTGAGAATGTTCTTCACTGCAATCCAATGACTCAATCCAGGATTGGATTGATAATGGCTGACTATCCCTACTGCATAACAAATGTCAGGTCTTGTACACAACATGACATACATTAGACTGCCTACCATTGAGGCATAGGGATACTGTCTCATATCTTCCTCTTCCTGAGGTGTTTTGGGGCACTGCTCCTTGGAAAGGAATACTCTAGAACGAGTTAACATATCACCCTTTTTGGAGTTTTGCATATTAAAGTGTTCTAGCACTTTATCAATATAAGTTGCTTGAGACAGTTCCAAACTTTTGTTCTGTCTATCTCTAAAAAATTTAATGCCTAGAACATACTTGGCTTCTCCCAAATCTTTCATTTGGAATTGTTCAGCTTACCAGTTCTTTACCTTTGATAATGATGCTACGTCATTGCTAATCAGTAATATATCATCAACGTAAAGAATGAGGAATACTACTACACCATCTTTGATTTGTTTATAGACACAAGGTTCATCAACGTTTTGTTCAAAACCAAACATTTTAATTGTGTCATCAAATCTAAGATTCCAAGATCTAGAAGTGTGTTTGAGTTCATAGATGGACCTAAGAAGCTTGCAAACTTTTTGCTCTTGACCTTTTAATTTGAATCCTTCTGGTTGAGACATGTAAAGGGTTTCGTCAAGGTAGCCATTCATAAAGGCTGTTTTGACATCCATTTTCCAGAACTCATAACCCATGCACACAGCAATGGTCACACAGCAATGGTCAAGAGTATACGAATGGACTTTAGCATGGCTATAGGAGAAAATGTTTCTTCATAATCGACCCCTTATTTCTGTGTGTAACCTTTGGCTACAAGCCTTGCTTTGAAAGTCTTTACTTTCCCATTCGCTCCTCTTTTCCTCTTGAATATCCACTTGCAACCAATGGGTTTGATATTCTCAGGTGGATCTTCAAGAACCCAGACAGAATTGGAATACATTGATTCCATTTCTTGGTTCATGGCTTCTTCCCATTTGTCCTTTTTAGAATCATTCATTGCATCTTTAAATGTCAATGGATCGTATTTGTTTGTGTCAAACACAAGCATTTGAACTTCGTGTTCATAGCGTGTGGGTTGCTTACTAATCCTCCCACTACGACGAGGTTCTCTACTATTCTGACTAGAACTACCAGTTTCCTCTTGCCGTTTTTCATTGGTTGTAGCTAGTGACTTTGCAACTTCATTCGAGACTATCTCCTCCAGTACAAACTTATTGCGAGGTTTGTGGTTAGTGACATAGTCATGTTCAAGAAAAGTTGC
Source organism: Humulus lupulus (assembly GCF_963169125.1). Lineage (NCBI taxonomy): Eukaryota > Viridiplantae > Streptophyta > Magnoliopsida > Rosales > Cannabaceae > Humulus > Humulus lupulus. The sequence continues at coordinate 113,256,506 of NC_084796.1, forward strand.
ATTTGTCGATACAAATGTTTTATTTTCTTTTGGACTATAGAAAATTCCACCTCTAGTCTCTTTGGAATATCCCACAAACATGCACACTTCATAGCGTGTTTCCAACTTCCCGGTCTTTCCTTTAAGCACACGTGTAGGTCACCCCTAAATTCGAAAATGGTGTAAACTAGGTTTACAACCATTCCATAATTCTATGGGTGTCTTTTGGATAGACTTAGATGGAACATCATTCATATGTATAGAATACATTGAATCGAATAGCCCCTGAATGACAGTGGTAATGATGAGAAACTCATCATTCATCTAACCATATCTAATAACGTTCTATTCCGTCTTTCTGAAACACCATTTTCATGTGGCGTTCTAGGTGTTGTGAGTTGGGATTGAATGCCATGCTCACGTAGATGGTTCTTGAATTCACAATCCAAGTACTCTCTTCCTCGATCAGATTGAAGTGCTTTATAGTGAATTACCTAATTGCTTTTCAACCTCTGCTTGAAATTCTTTGAACTTTCCAAAAGTTTCAGATTTTCTTTGCATTAAGTATAGGTAACCATATCTTGAATAATCGTCAATGAAAGTGACGAAGTATTCATAACCTTCTCTTGCTTGTACATTAAGTGGAAGTGGTTCTGTAACTCTTGAACCTTTAGTAGAGAAAGGTCTCTCGGTCATTTTGCCTTCTAGACAGGATTCACAGACAGGGAGAGATTCAATTGATAGTTCTCTTAAAGGACCATCCTTTACAAGCCTATTAATTCTGTCTAGACCAATATGGTCCAATCTAAAGTGCCACAGATATGATTCACTATCGGAATCAATCTTTTATTGTTTAATAGATCTAGGATTAGCTGTTTTAAATAATTTAGAATTATAAGCATATTTCTCTTTAGCTTGCAGTTTATAAATGTTAGAAAAAATTAGATTGCCTCAATGGAAACAGGTAAGAATATAACAACTCCAGGCAATATATTACAAATAAATATTGATTGATTAAATAAAGTTACAACTCTATAACTGAAAATTACAAATAAACAAAGAAAATGAAGAAGATGATGAAGAAGAAGAGAATAGTGAGAATACAACTCTAAGCAAAAGATTACAAGTAAGGCAAAGGTGTTTGAAACAAAATAGAAGATTACAACTCTTAAACAAGATATACAAGTAAATAGAACAAAAGAATAAAAAGAAAAGCAATAGAATAAAATGAAGAACAGAAACACAAGTAAACTCTCACTTACACAACCTAAGTGAAGAGGGTTGGGGATCACCAACTTGAACAAGGTTTAAAACCTTTGTCCAAAAGCTTATTTCCTCCTAACTCAAGCACTAAGGGATCTCTCTCAGATTTTGGAAATGATTTATGGAATTATCAAGCCTCAAGGTGTTTCTAGCCAAGTGCTCTAATTGATAGAAATGTTGTGTCTTTCAAGTGAGCTATAGGCTCCTATTTATAGAGTTTAGAGACACCCTTTGAATTTCAAATTCCACCAACCCCCATGGCTGTTACCAATGTTTAATTGGATTAATATGGAATTAAAAATGAGATTTGGGAGTTATTTGGGTTTTTTGAGCCGTTCAACAAAGATTAAAAAAACTAAAAAAAAAAAGTTAGTTTTTGGCCTGTGGCTGCGGCCAGAGACATTAGTGGCCACGACCACTACTCTCTGTCCCACAGGCCGCGGCCACCAACATTTAGTGGCTGCGGCCACTGACCATTTTCAGCACAAAATTTTGTGTTGTTTTTCCAAACGGTTCTAAACCCTCCTAAATGATTTTGTAACCCCCAAAACACATTATTGGGGTTAAAATCTGTAGCATCCTGGAATTTTACTTAGTTAGCTAAATAGTAGTAGTTGTAGTATTTTAGATTTCGTGGATTTTGGTTCAAACTGGGACTTAGTTGTAAACTCATAGCAATAGTTATGAATTTTATAAGTTTAACCTATAGTTTAAGAATATTAGTTATAACATAAGGTTTGATTAATATTGCTGGTTATTAATATGATAATTATTATAACCTAAGGTTTAGATAGAGCCAATAAGAATATGACACTTGTCATGAGCATGGTTATTCCTAAGGTTTAGATAGAGCCAATAGGATTATGACACTTGTCATATGCATGATTATTAAGGAATTATTATTTTAATGATAAAATAAGGGAAATATAAGACTTAGTCTTCACCAGAATCAGTTAGGAGCATGACATTTGTTACAATTTTATTTATTTGTGGATTAGGTTGTTATTTAGATAATTAAATAGATTTTCCGTAACTTTAGGGTACTGTATCTTCCGACTTATTTTTGACCTAGTTATGTTATGAATTTCGAAAAATTGTATTTCTAGAAAGTTGTAGATAATTAAATTATCTTTCTAACGGTATAATGATGGTTTAAATCGAAGTCGTACAGATCCAGTTATGTTAATTTTACTATAGGTGAGTTTAGAGTTACGAGATTTAGGGAGTTAGAAGTTAGGATTCTATTTGTTTTTATTGTTTTTGTTTTTAACTTTAAAAATCAAGCTTTGACTCCTTCAACCTCTCTCTGAACAATTTGATCAAGTCCTAAGCCTTTGACTGAAGAATATTAAAATATTTTCAATTAAATTCATTATTTTTATTCAAAGCCAAAAAGAAGATCTTTATTCCTAGAACTCTATAAATAGGACTTAGAACCCAGCCCTTTCACTTACTCTTCCGCTGTGATCATACTCTAAGGTGTTAGTGAGAACATAAGAGTGATACACTTGGGTGGGAAAGGAAAAAAAAAAAAGCTTATCATTCTTAAGCTTTTCCAAACACTTGGGAAGTAAGGATTAGAATATTTCAGTATTGGAGTTAGGCCAATCTATAAGGTCAACAAAGGTACCCTTATTCTTAAGTTCAATCCTGTTTGATTCCTTACTTTCTTTAGTTTTCATTCAGGTTCTAACTTTTGTTATGGTTTTGTGGTTAGGTTTTTAAGTTCTTTGAACATAATGTGTCTTTTCGAAAAGTTTTCTCTTAGTGGTTTAGTTCTAGTCTTTTCATTCTTTATTCTTTAGAAATACTCACCATTTGTATTGTTGGTTTTAGGAGTGTTCCAAATCCCGTCTTTGTTCTCAAATATCCCGGTGTTGGAAAGGAAAATAGGCTAGACCTTGTATGTTTTTATGATATGTTATGCTTTTATGTTATGTATAATATGTTATGATAAGTTTATGTTTAATATGTTATGATTTACCTTACCTCAAATATTAGACAGGGGACGTAGATGGGTTTCATACACCACAAGTGATCAAACCTACCTCAAATATTAGACAGGGGACATAGATGGTTTCTCACATATCATAATCGCCATTATTAGTATAGTCTTATATGGAATATGTTATAATATGTTTATAATATATGTTATAATATGCTTATAGTATATGTTATAATATGCTTATAGTATATGTTTATGATATGTTTTTTTTCATATGTTATGATATGATTTTATGTGTATGTTTATGGTGTTAGTAGTTTTTCCTTGCTGGGCATTAGGCCCATTCCTTTATTTTTAGTGTGATGCAGGAAAATGAATATGGAAGGCGAAGGAATTCTTGGTAGCTTGACTTGTGTGTTGACGATGGATGGAATGTGTGGACTGCGTGTCGATCGAGGATGAAGTTATTTATTTTTAGTCTTTTAAATCATGTTTTTCCGCATTTAGTTTTGTAAACAATTTTCTTTAGTTTAAAATTATGTTTTATGTTTTAAACAATGAGTACCCATGCCATATTTTCTATTGTACGCCCTGGATTTCCCACGGGCTGTTTAGCAGGACGATCCTCGGACTAAACATGATTTAGCCCGAGGCTCCCACAGGCCAGAGGCTTTATCTTCAGGACGGGCCCTTCCTAGCTCGAGTGGATGGAGTTTCCTGCTCCCTCTTGTTGTTCCAGGAGCTGGGAACAACATCCGGCGACCACTGACGGATCAGCTCGGGTTATGGATTGCTCCGGTAGCGAGCTTCTCAGGAAGCTCTGACCCTATGGGAAGTCAACACGCAAGATAAACGTGCATAATCCTGCCATCACGTGTCCGATATCCCCCTGACTTCTCGGACACGCCGCAGGAACGTGCGTATTCAGACACCCATGGACGGGTTGGGCCGTGCGGCCCATTATCTCCTTCCATACTGATTAGACCACACTTGTGTGTCAGGTTTAGGAAGTAATCATGAATATCACAGACTTGATATGACAAATGGTAAGGTCACGGGATGACCTCCCTACCAATTTCCAGGTGCCTTCTCCTATAAATATGGAGACCCTGGGAATTGATAGGGGTTGGAAAAAATGGTCTTGTAAGAACTATATATATTCGGTAAACCAATTACCCAGAAAAGATCAATAATATTGACTAGTGGAGTAGAAGGATTTTTAACCTTCGAACCACTTAAAAACGTGTTTAAGGTCACCTAGTTCTTTTCACAAAGATTTCATATCTGCGGCAGTTCTACTTTTAAGTACTAATCTCTTTCTCTTCTTCTCTTAATTACCTGTTGCCGAAGAACCGCGTCAACAGTTTGGTGCTTTCATTGAGAGCAAGTCCAATTAGTACTACCACAAACATACAACTATGGTGACCACTCGATCCAAACATGGCAACGAGACAGAACAGCATGATGGGCAGGAGGCCCGCCATGTTGCCCTCCCCGAGGAGCAAGTTCCTGAAGTCCAGCAAAGGCCAGGAAAGCAGCCGGCCGGCCAAGACGACACTGGTAGTTCGACGCCCCGGCCGCCTAATCCGAATCCAGGTTATTATACTGCGGTGGAGATGGAGAATGCTCAACTGAGGAGCCAGCTAGCAGCAGCTGGTCAGCAAATCCAGGATATTCTGAGTCGACTACCCCCTCTCACAACCAACGGTAACGTTGGAGAGAGGCAAGGCGAGGCTCCTAAGTCTCGCCGGAGTAATCGATCCAGGTATAGCCGTTCGGGTAGACTCCCTGCAGCCAACTCCACCCCTTCATCACGCCATCAAGAGGCGAACTTCAGGGAAAAGCCTCAGACCGAACTGCAGCAGTACAGCCCTTCGGTTAGGACATCAACCCCTAACTCTCAGCCTTCCTCGAGGACACCCAGAAGAGATAGGGGAAATTCCCAAAGGAGGGCCGAGGAGATCCGGAGACGTCAGCCCGTCCCCGAAGAGCGTCCAGTTCCTCGTCCAGATCGCCCAGCGCGAAACCATCAAGCTGGTAGGGCCGAGAGGCCCCCACCAAATTTAGTCCGTCCAGACGGCACTAGGATCGCCTCCCCGGTCAGGCATCCTCCTTCTCCCATCAGATACCCGTCTCCTCAGCCCGTCCGAGACATCCCGACCTACGAAAATAGTAGGAGAGACCCGCCATCGGCCGGGCCTTCCCGGCGCAGCAGGGTGCCGGGGGAAGGATCAGGTCGGAGCCACCAAAGACGCACATCGAGCCTGTCCAGCAGGAGTCACTGGACCGGTAGTGCACGGAGTGATCTTTCGGGAGGGGACCTGCGACAGCGACTAAGTTCAGCACAAAGTCACCATAATTCCCATGGAGGCGACCTTCGAGATCGCCTCAACTCTCACAGAGAGGGTCCAGGTAGGGATGGTAGCCAGGCCCGTTCAGTTGGGGTCCGATCCGAAGTACGTAATGGCGGGAATTCCCCAAATGACCTATCTCCAGATAGGAGGGGCAATAACCCGCCTAATATGTACAACGGGTCCGGAGCTGTTGAACAGCCCCGGAATAACCCAGGATCTCAGGAAAAAACCCTAGAGCGCTTAACTCAAATGGAGGAGCTGATGAAGAAGCTCCTGTCAGAGAAAGAAAAAGACGAATATGATTCAGGGGATGAGATGGAGCTCTTCGCCCCCAACATAGCAGCAACGGCATACCCTTCTGGCTTTCGTATGCCTCACTTGTCAAAGTTCAACGGGGATGGAGACCCATCTGACCACTTAGGGATGTTCAACACCCTAATGATGGCTCATAACATCGGGCCAGAGCTTCGTTGCTTGATCTTCCCTTCCACCCTAACTGGACCTGCCAGGCAGTGGTTCAAACAAAGTAAAAGGCAGTCAATCAGCTCCTGGAAGACCTTTTCGGCTGACTTCAAGAGGGCATTCCGCGCCTCTCAGGCCGCCAGGGTCCAGGCCGACTCCCTAGCTAACGTGAGACAGCAACCTGGAGAAACGCTAAAAGCCTACTTGAGCAGATTTGCAAATGTCGCTGCTCGAGCCAGGGACGCCGACGACAGCTCCAAACTCATGGCTATGAGGACCGGGATCCTAGTAGGCGGAGATTTGTGGAAGGATATTCAAAGGAGGGGGGTCAGCTCAGTTAGTGAATTCCTTAACAGAGCCCAAGAATGGATAAACTTGGAGGAAGCTGAAGCTTCAGCCGCGGGGACCAGCCAGGTCCTCGAGAAGCCCGCTGGGGCGGGAACAGAGATCGTAGTAGCGACTCCCGACGTCACGCAGAGCAACCAGCCCGGTGGCGGCAAAAGAAAAGGAAATGGTGAAAACGTCCAGCACGGTCAAAAGAAGAATAAGTCCGTGGATAAATTCAAGCCCGTGTTCACAACGTATACCGAGCTCACCCAAACCAGAGAGAATATTTTCCTGGCCAACGCTACGTGAGTCCCCTGGAGAAGACCGGAGCCAATAAAGCACCCTAAGGGAAAGAGAGACGCTTCCAAATTCTGCCGTTTTCATAACGACGTCGGGCACAATACCGACGACTGCAGGCACCTCAAAGATGAAATCGAGACTCTCATCCGAGCAGGTCCGTTGGCGCAATACTCGCGGAACAGGGTCCCCACAGGTCGACCCGCTCCGGAGATCCCAGCCAGTCAACCTGGACCTCGGGTAGATCAGGACGTCCCTCCCCCCGTGGTCGAGGGAGAGATTTCCACCATCTCTGGAGGGCCACACATGGCTGGCACGAGCAGAGGCGCCCAGAAGAGATACATAAATGAGTTGAAGGCCCACAATGGAGGGGAGTGCGTCCCGGAACAGCGTCAATCAAAACAACAAAGATTAGAGAAACAACCAGTCACTTTCACGGAGGAGGACGCGGGCCATGTCCAATTCCCTCATAACGATCCCTTGGTCGTAGCAGTCCAGCTCGCCAACCGGAGAGTAAGAAGGGTGTTAGTGGACAATGGGAGCTCGGTGAATCTCCTATTCCGTTCAACCTTAGAAAAAATGGGTCTGACCGTCTCCGAGCTAAAGGCAACCTCGATGATGCTATATGGTTTTTCAGGCGAAGGGTCAGCAGCGATAGGAACGATCGAGCTGGTGATCACCCTAGGCGACGAGTCCCGAACAGTGTCCAAACTGCTCGAATTCGTAGTCATTGACTGCTCCGCTGCCTACAATGCAATTTTGGGCCGACCAACGCTCGTTGCTTTCGAAGCTATCACATCCGTCCGGCACCTCGCCGTGAAGTTCCCTACTTCGACAGGGGTCTGCACTATCAAGGGCGATCAGCTCGCTGCCAGGGAATGCTACAACATTTCCATGAAGGGAAAATCTAAACCCGGGCAGGTGGCGATGGCCATTCAGGATGAAGAGGAATCGCAGGGACCCAAGGCGGCCCCTGAGATTAAAGAACCTCGGGTTTCCGAAGACGAAAAGCTCGCCTTAAGCGAGGACATTGACCCCTGAGTAGGCGAGGACAGGTCCGAGCTCCAAGCTATTGAAGATCTCGAGGAGGTAGGCATCGATGAACAAAATCCTTCGCGGACGGTGAAGCTTGGAAAGAACCTCTGCGATAGAAGAAAGGCGGATCTGACCGCATTTCTGAAAAAGAACCTCGACGTATTCGCATGGTCGCACGAGGACATGATAGGGATCAGTCCGAGCGTAATCATGCACACGCTCCACCTAGACAAAAGCGTCCCTGCAAAGTCTCAAAAGCAGAGGCGTTTAGGGACAACCCGAGCCGAGGCCCTTGAAGAAGAAGTGGCCCGGCTCAAAAAATGTGGCTTTATCCGCGAAGCCAGATTTCCCATTTGGGTTGCCAATCCCGTGTTAGTTCCAAAGCCCAATGGCAAGTGGCGGACCTGTATTGATTTTTCCGACCTGAATAAAGCCTGCCCCAAGGATTGCTTTCCGTTGCCGAGGATCGATCAACTGGTGGATGCCACGGCGGGGCACGAGCTCATGTCCTTCATGGACGCGTACTCGGGCTACAATCAGATCGCGATGAATCCAGCAGACCAGGATCACACCAGCTTCATGACCCCGACTAATGTCTATTGCTATAAGGTCATGCCGTTCGGTCTAAAGAACGCCGGAGCTACCTACCAAAGGATGGTAAATAGAATGTTCGCGGACCAGATCGGGAAAAACATGGAAGTGTACGTCGATGATATGCTTGTCAAGTCTAAGATTTCCAGCAACCACGTTGCCGACCTGGAAGAATGTTTTAACATACTGCGAGAATATGGCATGAGGCTCAATCCTCAGAAATGCACTTTCGGTGTCGCATCGGGGAAGTTCTTGGGTTTCATAGTCAATACCCGAGGAATCGAGGCAAATCCCGACAAGATCAGGTCACATCCCCCAGGTCGCGGAAAGATGTCCAAGGCCTCACAGGAAGGGTGGCGGCACTGAACCGGTTCATTTCCAAATCGACCGACAAGTGCCCGCCTTTCTACAACCTGCTCCGCGGAAACAAGAAGTTCGAATGGACAGTAGAGTGCGAGGGCGCATTCCTCGACCTAAAAATGCACCTAGCTGAGCCACCTGTGCTATCAAAGCCCAGGGTAGGAGAACCTCTTTTTCTCTACATGGCCGTGACTGAGGACGCAGCTAGTGCCGTTCTGGTGCGAGAAGAGGACCAGGCTCAGAAACCGGTTTATTACATCAGCAAGAGACTCCTCGGAGCTGAGTCAAGGTACCCGTTGATGGAAAAGCTGGCGTTCTGCCTAATCACCGCCTCGCGAAAACTCAGGCCATACTTCCAGTCCCACTCTGTACGCGTCATGACCGATCAGCCTCTAAGGCAGGTTTTGCAAAGGCCTGAAGCCTCGGGATGCTTGCTAAAGTGGGCGGTCGAACTCAGTCAGTTCGAGATTTTCTATACTCCCCGAACTACCATAAAAAGTCAATCCTTGGCCGACTTCGTGGCAGAATGCGCGGGATTCCGTGAGATCCCATCGGAAGATTCACAGCAGCTCACATCCTCAGGCTCATCGTGGAGGATCTTCGTTGATGGCTCATCTAACGAGAACGGCTCCGGGGCCGGAATCATTCTGATATCCCCAGAAGGGCATAGATTCCATTCGGCGCTGAGGTTCGGGTTCAAGGCGTCCAACAACGAGGCAGAGTACGAGGCCTTGTTAGCCGGACTTAGGATAGCTAGCGAGCTAAAGGCGAGCTCTGTCCAATGCTTCAGCGACTCCCAGCTCGTGGTGAATCAGGTCTTGGGCGAGTATCAGGGGCGGGGTCCCAAGATGGCCTCTTATTTGGCTAAGGTAAAATCCGAATTGTCTACGTTTAGGCAAGGGTCGATCGAGCAGATACCTCGGGAGCAGAACGCCAATGCAGATGCTCTCGCCAAGCTCGCCACCTCGGGGGAGGCAGAAACCCTGGGGTTGGTGCCAATTGAGTTCTTGGACAAACCAAGCATAGACGGAGATCGAGCGGATATTGAGATGATTGACATCAGGCCGACCTGGATGACTCCCATTGTTGAGTACCTCGTCGAGGGCAAGTTACCCGAAGGGCGCAACGACGTACGGCGAGTCCTTTATCAAGCTCCGAGATATACGCTAGTCGAGGGGGTGTTGTACCGACGTGGGCATTCATTACCTCTCCTCCGGTGTGTTCTTCCAAGTGAGGCGAAGGCCATCCTGCAGGAAGTTCATGGCGGATTCTGCGGAGATCACACTGGGGGGCAAAGCCTGGCCTTGAAGATCCTTCAGTAGGGTTTTTACTGGCCGACTCTGTCCAAAGACTCGATCTCATACGTAAAAAAGTGCGACAAATGTCAGCGGTTCGCCGCGGTTGCACGAGCACCCCCGGCCGAGCTAAAAATGATATCGTCTCCCTGGCCCTTCGCCATTTGGGGCATAGATCTAATAGGCGCCCTGCCCATCGGAAAGGGCGGGGTCCGTTACGCCGTGGTAGCCATTGACTACTTCACAAAGTGGGCCGAAGCAGAGCCGTTGGCGACAATAACATCGAAAAAGGTGCTAGACTTCGTGGTTAAAAGCATCGTTTGTTGGTTCGGCCTACCCAAAAAGATCGTTTCCGACAATGGCACTCAATTTGACAGCGACCTGTTCACCGAATTTTGCGAAAAGAACGGAATTGTGAAAAGTTTCTCATCCGTGGCCTATCCCCAGGCGAACGGCCAGGTCGAAGCTGTCAATAAAACTCTGAAGGCAAGCCTCAAGAAGAGGTTAGGTGAGGCAAAGGGGATCTGGCCAGAACAGCTCCCCCAAGTTCTGTGGGCCTATAGGACCTCACATCGGACTCCCACGGGTCACACTCCTTTCTCCCTAACCTTTGGAAGTGAAGCGGTCCTCCCCGTGGAGGTAAAGGTCCTGTCGCACAGGGTTCGGTCCTACGAACAAGACAAGAACCACGAGCTCCTATGCCACTCCTTAGACTTGATGGATGAGAGGCGAGAGGATTCACAACTCCAGCTCGCCCATTATCAACAGAAAATCACTCGCTACTTCAACACTAAGGTCAAAAGACGTGCCTTTAGCGTCGGCGATTTGGTCTTGAGGAGAGTTTTCGTGGCCGGGAAAGATCCCAAAGATGGGGTTTTGGGACCAAGCTGGGAAGGACCATACCAGGTCATCGAAGTCATCAAAGAAGGGACGTATAAATTTGCTCGACTTGGTGGAGGGGCGGTCCCGCGGACTTGGAATGCAATCCACCTAAAGAAATATTATCAATAAACATTTGTAAGACCTAGAAGGTCACCTTCCATGTATAAATAAAAATCAAATGTTTCTCGTTATTTGCAAGGGTAATTTTAAAGTAACAACGAAAGACCCTTTCCCAGTTACTTGGGGGGCATATGGTACCCGGATATATCCAGGTCTCCTTAACGACTTAGGTGTTAATTTTTATCTATGGATAAGAGTTATCACAAACTAAGTCCTATCCTGGTCTTAACCAGGTCATAAAACTTGGAAGTTAACAAAAATTTGTTGACCGAGGTTCTTCTTTAAAGAGCCCGGGATACGGATAAAAGTTGACGCGATCTGAGTTTTTTCAAAATAAGTTCCTGGTCTTAACCGGGTCATAAAACTTAGAAGTTAGCTAAAATTTGTTGACCGAGGTTCTTCTTTAAAGAGCCCGGGATACGGATAAAAGTTGACGCGAACTAAGTTTTTTCAAAATAAGTTCCTGGTCTTAACCAGGTCATAAAACTTAGAAGTTAGCTAAGATTTGTTGACCGAGGTTCTTCTTTAAAGAGCCCAGGATACGGATAAAAGTTGATGCGATCTAAGTTTTTTCAAAATAAGCTCCTGGTCTTAACCAGGTCATAAAACTTAGAAGTTAGCTAAAATTTGTTGACCGAGGTTCTTCTTTAAAGAGCCCGGGATACGGATAAAAGTTGACGCGATCTGAGTTTTTTCAAAATAAATTCCTGGTCTTAACCAGGTCATAAAACTTAGAAGTTAGCTAAAATTTGTTGACCGAGGTTCTTCTTTAAAGAGCCCGGGATACGGATAAAAGTTGACGCGATCTGAGTTTTTTCAAAATAAGTTCCTGGTCTTAACCAGGTCATAAAACTTAGAAGTTAGCTAAAATTTGTTGACCGAGGTTCTTCTTTAAAGAGCCCGGGATACGGATAAAAAGTTGACGCGAACTATGTTTTTTCAAAATAAGTTCCTGGTCTTAACCAGGTCAGAAAACTTAGGAGTGAACTAAAAATTTGTTGAACGCGGATCTTATTTAAAGAGCCCGGGATACGGATAAAGTTAACTCGAACTACGTTCATAAAAATAAAGAGATAAATTATGACCAAATGCATAAAAATATATATGTAAAACTGGTTGAGCAAATTGTCTCGAGGCGGAAACGCCTCACATAAAAAAGAGAATCACAATAAAAAAAGTGTTCAAAATACGAAAACAAGGAGCATCCTAAGCCCCATCAGCTGGCCCTTTGGAGGTCGCGGTCTCACCCTGCTCCGCCGCGGCAGAGGCCTCTCCAGTCTCCGATGGAGGAGCCTCCTTATTCAGGCGGGCTTGAAGCCGCGGCAACAGGAATGCCCAGAGGTCTGGCGGCATGAAGGAGAAGTCCGCGTCCGGATTGTGGGACCAGCAGTGATAGAATAGGTCCTGTAAGGACTGCTCCGACACGGCCCGCTCGTCTTTCAGGGCGGCCTGGGAGGTCTGGACTTCGGCCTTCGCCACCTCAAGGTCTGCCCGCGATGCGGCCAGGGAGTTTTTAAGCTCTAGGTTCTCGGAGCGAAGCTTCTCTAGCTCGGAGGCGGCCAGGGAGCGTTTAAGCTCTTGGTTCTCCGAGCGGACCTTCTCTAACTCGGCTTTTGAGGCCGCCAAGGCGTCTCTCGCCTCCTGAGACTCCTGGAGGGCAGTCTGGCGATCTGCTTCCAAACCCTCGAGCTGGGCCTTTGTCCTAACGATGCCTCTATAGGCGGCAGCCATGCCCTGCAAGAAAAGAGTGATAAATTAGCAAACTGGAAGGAGAAAGGCGGCGTGTGAGTGTCAAAGCCTTAGAAGAAGGGGGCACTTTACCGTTAAAGTCATGTCCATAGCGGACTCTATAACTCGGACCGGGCTCGTTGTTTCGATGGCCCGGAGCTCCTTCTCCCTGATATTGTAATAGTGGCTGACGGCGTAGCTGGCCGACTCGTACACCGTACCCCGGAATGCTTCGGGCATCTTCTCCAGAGCCCGGGGGTCGACCGGGATACGCACGTCCGGGGCTGCCGCGGCCAGATTCCCGACCTCTATTACCCCGTCCTGGGCGGCCAGTGGAGATCGTTGGGGTGGCGGATGCATGAGTCCTGTCCTGGCGACAGGGAGGTTCGCCCCCGCGACCTGGGATGACGGGTCTCTCTCCTTCTCCGTAGCTGGGGATTTGGTGGAGACCCCGGTCGAGCTCTTGGACTCACGAAGCCTCTTTAACCTCGGCCCCGCTGGGGGATTCCCACCAAACACAACGCCCCGCAGACTATTCCCGGGCTGAGACATCTCTTCTGCCAAAGAGCAAAAAACACGGTTATCAGCAATCATACAGAAATAAAGGCAATAAGAAAGCAAATACTAAGGGAGCCCTACCCCTCGAGCTGGAAGAGCCTAGGACGATTATCTCACGAACTGGCGAAGGTTCTAGGTCCGGTTCTGAATCGGGGCTGGACTCTTCTACGTAATGCCTAATCCCCGGAGCGTAGACGCCCCTCTGAAGCGCAGGCCACGTGCGTAAATTGGTCCCGTACTCCTCAAAAATGGCCGACCTAAAGGCTAGGGTATTATCTACTACTACGGTACCCTTGGGTCGACTCTCTTGGTTGTCCAGCACGAGCTGGTCAACGCAGTGGAGCAGAAGCGTGTCCAGGTCCGGATTCCTTGGGTGACGATGGACGAGCTGCCTAGGGTTGAACCTAACCAGCCGGGGGTCTGCAGTGGCCCTATCTACGTTCTTAAATAAGTAAAAGTTACCTTGACCGGAAGGACCCGCGGCTGCTCCGGATTGGGCCCTCTCCTCGATCATCCCCTGTGCGACCTCCAAGCTCCTCTTCCTGTTCCTCACCAGAGGAACTTCCTCACCTTCTTCCTCGCCTTCGTCGTCTGCGACCTCCTCCGCGACGATCGGTCTGTTGTCGCGAGCTGGGGGAGGCCCCCGGGGCCTTTTCAAATTCAAAGTCTGATTTGGGAAAATCAGCTTGCACAATACCATCGTCTCGTCCGTCACGAGCACGCGGTAGTCTTTCTCACTGGGGGGCAAGTTCGCCAGTGTATCGTATTGACCCCCGAGGGTCACGGACTTTTCGGTCCTCGAGTAGATGGCTGCAAGGTTGGTTGAAATCAGAATTGGAATAAGGGACGAGCTAAAATAAGATAACCGTTAAAAGGCGAGCTAAATGGAGGATTACTTACGAGGGCGGTTGAAATAATGATGATCGCAGTTTCGGAACCCAGTAGACATAAAAAAATGGTCTTTGAAGTCGTTTGGATGGCTCGGCAGCTCGATCACTGCTGCTGTGTTAGGGAAGCGGGTTAAGTAATAGAACTCGTCGCCTCGCCCCCGCTGGTCCGGGCTGGCTTTGAGGCAGAAGAAATATAAGATATCAGCAGGAGTGGGGACCTCCCACTCATGCTTTTGGAACAAATACCTCAGTCCCCCCAGCAGACGGTAGGAATTGGGGGGGAGCTGAAATGGGGCCAACCCCACATAGTTCAGAAAATCAGCAAAATACTGATCCAGGGGGAGGAAGGCCCCTGCCTTGAAGTGTTCCCCGCTCCAGGCAGCGAACGACTCGTCGAGCGGCGTGCAGCTCCTCTCCCCATCCGCAGCAGGTCAGGCGATCATGGAGGTCTTCCCCAGAGGAATGTTGTGGTTAAGGAAGATTTTGGTGATCTTTGCCTGGCTGGTTATCTTCGAGACGATTCTCTCCGCCTCGAAAAACGCGTCAGGAGCCACCTCGGCCTGCTTCTCCACCGCCGGTCCAAAGTGAGGAATTGGCGAGCTGGTCACCACCGCCTTTCCTTTATCCTTCTGGGAGGACGAACTTCCCACATTCTTCTGTGGCAGATTTCTCTTTGGAGCCATCTGGTCGCCTATCGAACAAAAGAAAACACTTTAGAAAAGGCGACCCAAGCAGGAGAGTGAAGCAAGTATTAAGTACACGAGCTGGGGTAAGCCCAGCCCGTGGAGAGTGGTGCCACGCGTTCCAAGGAACACGCGCCTATGCCCTCAACAGATCCCAGATTACTCGGAATTCGTGTGTCAGAGGACTCAGAGTAAAAAATTGCCTTGGGGGGAAAGTTTCAACAGGCAAGGCGTGGCAAAACCGCTTTTAAGGCGTATTCCCTAAGCTACCCGGTTTTTGCACCCAAAGTTCCTACGGATCCTACCCAGAAATTGTTCCTAAGAGAGAATCATGGAACCCATGTTCTAAGGCGATGTCCCATGGCAAGTGTGCCCTAATCAAAGAAGGGCCATCACCCTCCATATCCGCGCGACCCAGAAAAACTCTGCATGTGGCTACAGTAAATTTTTTTACCTAGGCTACAGTGGCATGCTTTCAAAAATAAACAGGGACAGAAGACTTACAGTATAGGGTTGGATGGTGAGCGAGGTTGCTGCGCTGGTAGGAGCTTCGTTGGCACAGTAGTCTCCAAGGCCTTGAAGGAACTCCCATGCTTAAGCTTCGTGAACGGAGAAGATGAGAGCAATGGAAATGAGGGTTTTGTTCTTCGGAAGGTCAGAGAGAAAAGAAGGAAATTTGAGAGGTTCTGAGTGGTAAGATGGTCCGTGCGTGGGATGACCACCCCCTTTTTATACAAGGGGGGATCACGTGTAAAAGGCTCCTGGGAGACCCTCCACTCGAAATGTGAAACGACGGCTGGACAGTAGGCTAGGCCATTTAATGCGGTTCTCGTAGAGTGTACCGTCGCCACCCACGGCGTTCCACGTATCAGACGCATGCGAAAAGCAGGGAATGCGAAGGGTTGTGGGAGAAGTCTAAAAGCTCCTACTGTGGTCTCCCATGTCTGACGTCATGGACCACGAGCAGGAGCTTGGGGGGCAGATGTACGCCCTGGATTTCCCACGGGCTGTTTAGCAGGACGATCCTCGGACTAAACATGATTTAGCCCGAGGCTCCCACAGGCCAGAGGCTTTATCTTCAGGACGGGCCCTTCCTAGCTCGAGGGGATGGAGTTTCCTGCTCCCTCTTGTTGTTCCAGGAGCTGGGAACAACATCCGGCGACCACTGACAGATCAGCTCGGGTTATGGATTGCTCCGGTAGCGAGCTTCTCAGGAAGCTCTGACCCTATGGGAAGTCAACACGCAAGATAAACGTGCATAATCCTGCCATCACGTGTCCGATATCCCCCTGACTTCTCGGACACGCCGCAGGAACGTGCGTATTCAGACACCCACGGACGGGTTGGGCCGTGCGGCCCATTATCTCCTTCCATACTGATTAGACCACACTTGTGTGTCAGGTTTAGGAAGTAATCATGAATATCACAGACTTGATATGACAAATGGTAAGGTCACGGGATGACCTCCCTACCAATTTCCAGGTGCCTTCTCCTATAAATATGGAGACCCTGGGAATTGATAGGGGTTGGAAAAAATGGTCTTGTAAGAACTATATATATTCGGTAAACCAATTACCCAGAAAAGATCAATAATATTGACTAGTGGAGTAGAAGGATTTTTAACCTTCGAACCACTTAAAAACGTGTTTAAGGTCACCTAGTTCTTTTCACAAAGATTTCATATCTGCGGCGGTTCTACTTTTAAGTACTAATCTCTTTCTCTTCTTCTCTTAATTACCTGTTGCCGAAGAACCGCGTCAACATCTATTATTATGTATTTGATACAATATTTCGAGATTTAATAAAGTTATATTATTTCTTATGTATCTTTCCCAAAATAGTTGCTATGTATAGTAGATCTAATAGTCCAAGGTCTTAGAAATAGTTAGGTCATTACAAAATCATATCTCTAAGAGCCATTTCTCGAATGGCTTTATGAAATTCATCTCAATATTGTGTAACACCAAATTTACACAATAAAGGGTAATATTTGGAAGTTACAAATTTGTAACACCAAATATGTTACATTATTTGGATATATCTCATATATCTAAATATTGTAACTCTCTATTATATGTTACAATATGTGACACTCTTTGTCACATTTATTTAATCTAAAACATTATATTATAATATAATATAATATTACATTATATTATAAAATAATATAACAATAAAGCCCATCAATAGATTTGGCAGAACATATCTTAAAACCATATCTTAAAATAACAATGAAATTATTATTAAAATAAATTTTAAAACCTTGTTTATGCAACATAGAAATAGAAATTAAGTTTCTAGAAGATCCAGGAATATAATAAACATTCTCTAAAACAAGAAATTTATTCTTCTTAAATTCCAGACGGGCTGTTCCAACTACTGCTGTAGAGACAATCTGACCACTACCTACCCTCATAGTCACCTCTCCATGAGCAAGTTTCCTCGTCGAACTAAGAATCTATAGAGAAAAAAAAAACATGGTTAGTGGCTCCTGAATCTACTATGGAATTGTCTTCCACTAAACAAACTTCTAACACAAGTAAATCTAATTTACCTTTCTTTTTCTCTTTCAGGTGAGCGAGATACTTTGGACAGTTTCTCTTCCAGTGACCATCTACTCCACAATGAAAACAAGTCCCTTTAGGGGTCTTCTTTTTGGAGTTTTTGGTGTTCTTGTTCTCTTTGCCTTTGGATGACTTTTTAGGCTTCTTTGAATTCTTGTCCTTTTCTTTCTCCTTGTCCTTTCCATTTCCATTTTTTCTCTTTTCGGTTTTTGCCTTTGAAGAAGATGGATTAGAATCAGCAACATTTGCTTCTCCATATTTCTCAGAACCTTTGTTAAGAGATTCATAAGTTTGCAATTCATTCAACAATTGTGTCATGTTATATGATAATTTGTTCATGACATAGTTGGTTGTGAAACCTTTGAAAGCTAGAGAAAGTGATTCATGTATAATGCTTACTTGAGTCCTTTCATCAATGATTGCCCCATGGATAATGGCACCGTGCATAATATTTATCATGTCTAATACATGTTCTCTGACAGAAACTCCTTTCTTCATTTTCTTGGTCATGTAGGACCTGGTGGCCTCATGCCTGCACTGATCTGACTGCTGCCCAAACATATCTTGAAGGGCATCCCAGATCTCACAAGCATTTTCAGTGTTCTCAACTTCTTTCTGAGCACATCGCGCATACTCACAAGCATATAACACTTTGCTTTGTTGTTTGATAAGATCTAATTATCAAACCTTTCCCTTGCTGTTTTGGCAGCAGTAGCGGGAGGGACTTCAGGATATTCCTCAGTCAAGAGAAATTTGTGGTTCTCACATATTAATACAATGTTTTGTTAGGAATTCTTATACAGAATCTTTATTTATTTTCATGTATATCTAATATTAAAAAAATTAATACGAGATAGCTTAAACATGTTTCTAAAATTGAATTCAAAGAGAAACAATGAATAATACTTACAGTATACGCAGTGGAATTAAAGAGTCCTTCCTTCAGTTTCTCTAACTCTTGTATCCTCTCTGTCGTAGAGTATTATCAAGAAACTGAACCGATCTTCTATTTTCTTCACAGTCTTCCAATGTATCCTTAGAATCACCTGGACTAGTGTGGGAAATTCTCAACACATGAGACAGATATAGAGAGAAGAAGAGAAAATAACAAAGAGGCTTAGAAAATGACTTGTGTTTAGAGAGAATCTAAAACTATTAGAAAATCTGACTTATGACTTATCAAACTTATGTTTTGACTTCTCTCTAAGCACTCCTTTTATAGACTCAATTAGGCCATTTAATTTAATTAAAAAATCAATAAAATAATAGCCATTTTAAAGCCCTAGGTCGAAATTATCATGGGCTTTAGCCCCGTGAAATTTCCCATTTGATTATAAGCCCATTGGACTTAAAATCAAGGCCTGAATTATTTTCTATTGATTTAATTATTTAAATCTTCATCAAATTAATTATTTATAATTTGAACCTTGATTTAAAATTATTTATGAATTTAGATACCAATTTATCTTAATTAATAAATCTACCATGATTTCTCTTTTCTTCTCAAAATTACACAACTCTATGAAACTATCCAAAATTGACCTGGTCAACTTTGATAATTCTAATTGATAATTAAATAAATTAATTGAGACTATCTAGATGATTTTATCCAAGGTACAATGGGGACCATGGGCCTATGAAATCAAGCTCCAATAAGTTATCATAAATCTAACAAATAAATGTACTAACTTATTAATTCCTCGTGACTCCACTATAGACTTGGAATTGCACTCTTGAATTCATAGAACGCTCTATAACAAATATAGATACACTATAAATTATCCATTGTTACAACCACAATTGTCACTCAATCCTCTATAGACGGTCTACAATGAGATAGGACTAAAATACCGTTTTACCCCTCATTGTATTTTATCCTTAAAACACTTAGTTCCTTGTAAATGATATTTCAGTAAACTAATTTAATTACTTAAATGAGATCTCTATCATTTAACACCTTGAACCAAACTAAAAGGAAACCATCATTTCACTTCTTCATCAGAAGCTATAGATGTTCATATCTATGATTAACACTCCCACTCAATTATACTACCGAGTTCCCAAGATGTAAGTATGGGCTAGTCCATAGGGTGAGCTGGTAATGAACAAGTCAAAGAACTCAAATAATACAATCAGTTAGAATACTAACCATCAGAATTGAGATTGAATTGACCTATGGTCAACTATATGATATGACTAGAATAGATAATAACGGTATGTTTACTTATCTTATCAACTGTCAATATCGGTCCTGTCCGATGTAACAAATACATCCGATCTTATCTACTTTGCTAATGTTCTGGAAAGAACATAACACCACAATATGTAAGTAGATGATATCGTAGATTGGCAAGTCAGTGTAAATCCTGTACACTGACTAATCTTAGGACTAACTTATTTTGAATATATAATCATATTTATATTCCACTGTGATTACGTCACTATAAATAATATTAGCTATATGCTCGGTATTTAATAGAAGTTTATATTAAACAAATAATCATGAAAATAAAACATGTGAGCAAAGTGATTGACCAAGTCAAAAAATGATTTGTATTCTTTTATTGATAATAAAATGAGATTACAAAGAATTTGGGTTTTAATTAGGCATAAAACCCCAACATGTTCAAGTTTGATTTCCATTTCATGTAGTTTTCACCAGTCAACTTTTCATTTGCAAGTAAAGAAGATACAGGATTTGAGCTAGACATGATTGCTGAAAATAAATAAATAAACAAAAATGAATTTATGCATATAATAATTTTTAGTAATTTTCAGAATAGTAAACGTGATGCATGAATGCAATAATTAAAGAACACATAAATAAAGAATTATTAATTCCATGATTAATTAATTTGAACATTAATGGACCAGCCTTAGGGTAGGTCAGACTAATTCCAAATTAATTTTGAGACAAATTCTCAAATTTATAAGTGAAAACTCAAATCAATATTTTTCTTTTGACTTATAAATAACCGCTTGTTTGGTCAAGAATACACTAGTTTGCTTGAAAGCCTAATGTACCTTGTGAGTGTAATCTATTATTTTAGATCAATGGCTTAACTCAAGAGTATACCTTAGGGTCAGTCAAACTTGAAATACATCATTAAATCCTATTCTTGAAAAAGAAGTTTGCCTTGAGAATAACACTGTTGGAAGCCTTCCTTAGTGAGACACAAGCAATGGTGCCGCGAGGCCTTCTTCGTGCTACCTCGGTGCCAACTAATAATGGAGACCATGAGACTTATTGTCATAACTCCCTCTCCCACTCACTATTTTAAAATACGTGTTTTCTCAAAACATCATATACTTTTTAATTGGTTTGTAAAAATAAAGTGATCTATTTTTACCAAATGATATCTAATAATTACTAATCCAATTAAGTAAAATTAATAATATAGAACTATGCCCTAATTAATTCAATTTTAATTTGCTATAATTACTAGGAATATATTTATTATTTAATAAAAACAATTTTATTAAATACTAGAAATTTAAACAATTTTTAAAATCTATTTCCACTCTTGAACTAGTTAAAACTAGATTTATTATTATATGGTCCATCACATAAAACATATAATAAAAAAGGACCCTAAGGCATGTTTATACTCATATGAGATGCATGCATAATTTTAAATACTATGTGGGTTATATGTATGGCACGTAAAAAATGCATGATAAAGTATTAAATAATTTAATCACATTCAAACATTTAAATAAATAATTACTAAATAAATAAATAAATGCGGGCCGGGTGTCTTGGGTATTTCTAGAAAAATTACAACACTTACAAAAATATACACAAAAATGTAAGAGACTAAATAAAACCTAAAGAGATCTCTATCTTCAACTTTGGGCCATCACAAGTAGTCTTGATCCTTTAATCCATTTAATTTTAAATTAAAATAATTTTTAATTATCTTAAACAAATTTTAAGAATAATTAACTTGGGCTTTAATGCCCAATAAGTTATTAGGCCTAGTTTGAATTTGGGCTAATGAAACAATTTTTAATTATGGGCTAAAATTAATTAGGCCGATAATTTAAATGGATAACAATGTGCAAACCCTAGGATTAAAAATCCTAGGGCTGACGACACACTAAGGCTCGACATGAGCTCGCTGGGTGGTGCGCAGTTGCTGGAGGGTGTGGCTGGGGTGCACGGTGTGTGTGCGGCAGGCACAGGCGCAGGGGTGCGCGTGACAGGTGCAGGGCGCGCAGCTGGGCGAGGTGCGCAGGGGCGCGCGGCTGGGCGAGGTGCAGGCTTTGGGGCACGGAACCTAGGGCTCGGGGCTTATAGAATTTTTTCAAATAATTTAATGCAGAAACTTAAATTACAAAAAATTCCTATGCCCCCACATTGGCTTACATTTTTCATCTAGAAATTTAAGAACAATTCCTAAACCCAAAACACCATATAATTAACGACCCTTAAGAATAAACTTTAAACATACATACAACCATCCATTCACATATATTACAATAACATAAGAATGCATATTATGCCCACACATTAATTAATATATGCAGAGATTAATGACCGCTCTGATACCAATTGTTAGGAACGAGTTTCCTAATGCGCAGAGGAAAGGTGGTGAGTTTGGCCCAGTGTACAACCAAATTTTTGTAACATATTTAAACTATCTTCAAATATGCGGATCCATTAATATACATACATTAATCATAAGCAAGTAAATAGAAAACATACCTCTTGATGCCTATCATGTGTCCTTGTTATCTTTTTGTAATTTGAACGAACTTCCTATCCAAGCTGCTCCCAGGTACTCACACCAAGATCTTCCACAATGTTTTCTACACCTCAAGAAGTGTGTGGGCACTTAGAGAATAATGGATGGTTAATTTATGATTCTACTTGATGTACCCAACACATGAGATCAAGATATTAAGGCCTGAAATTGGTTATGTATCTTTTTAGGGAGAGATAGAAAAATATCGTTCTTTTTCACAGAGTGAATTCTTGAGTGTCTGTTTATTTTCCAATAAGTCTTACTTAAAAAGAAAATATTCAAAATTTAAAAAATAAATCTGTAACCAACTTACTATTAATCTTTTTATTAATTAATTATTTTATTAATGAAACTATCCAAAAACTAATTTTTGAATTTTCCATTAATTAATTAAATAAATAAAATTGAAAAATCTATCCCTGAAAATTATGCAGTACCCGACTGTGTGTGGTCATGTACCACCATATATTTTAGGGATATTTGATTTTTCTATTTTTGTTTAATTATTTATTCAAACTACTTTGTCAGATAAAAATCTAACAACAGGTAACTAATTAAAATTTGAATTAAATATCTTTTTAACTAATTATCAAATATAATTAATTATTTGAACAAATATCAATCTTTTAAATTCAAATCCAATTTGAACTTATGAGATTATTATCTCTCACTCAAATAAATATATTTAATTAATTCTACTAATTAATTAAAACCAATATAAAATTCGAAATTAAATATTTAATTTATTATAATTTCAAAAATTATAATTAATTAATTATTTAATATAATTTCAAAAATTAATTTAATTATTTAGTATAATTTCAAAAATGACATAATAATTAAATATTAATTAATTTTGTTAATTACATCTAATTTGTATTTAATTAATTAATCACTATTATCACATAATTGCATATTTGGCCCGGAGAACAAATTTCTTCTTAAATATGTTTTTCAATTTTTTTTTACTTTATATCAACTCTTGCCTTAAATAGTGTTGATAGAGTCGCTATAGGGACCTATGGACCTATAATTCCAAGCTCCAATAAAATTGAGATTATTAATTAAACTCTTTAATTAAATAATCTTAATTTATTAATCTCATGATTATTCCACTATAAAATGAGACTGCACTTTTTTAATTATCGACATTTCATTTACTGAGTACTTTATAAAATAAAGCGTCCATTGATATAATAATTACATACAAATTAACCCTATAATAATTGTCCATAATTAACCGGGAATAAAATTACCGTTTTACTCTTTTAATTATATCTTGTTTCCTTAAGTACCATTGACTTTACTAGTGAAGGTTAATTCATAACTAAATTATGAATTTGAGCTCAATAACCTTTTTAGTCCCAAAATTCAACCCTTAAGGGAACCATTATTCATTCTCTTACGAGAAGGTATAGAATCCATATCTGTATACTATGTCCCCAGCCATTTACATTAATGAGTTCCCAAAACAAAAGTTTCTAGCCTGATCATTCTGACAGACCCTAACGAGTAAATAAAAGAACTCATATAACATAAAGAACTCAGTTGATATATTTAATTAATACTTCGACACGGTATTTAACTAAGTATTAATAAACATATATGGTCCTGTTTTATATAATCTCTAATATATAAAGTACCTCCATTAAGGTGTCCTACTACACTAGTGATCCAGATCTAGATCACATGTATTCATAATACTAGTGGCCCGTACTTGCAGTAATTAATCTAAAGATTCCATAACTTTATTTTACTGCGAACTATTCAAGTTCATTTATCTCAAACACAATCCTCCCGTACCAATACATGTTTGAGATCACATATATGAACTTATGAATTTTTAAGATATTTACATAATATTATCACAGAATAATATAGTCCATAAAATATATGCATAACAAATTCAATTTATTTATTTATTTCTTAAAACAATGTCAACTACATATGCGTTCATGGCACAATTCCCAACAGTGTATTCTTATGTAAAAATGATAGGCTATTTGTCCATCTTTTTCTGCTTCTGCATACACTACTCAAGAATATGCACAGCACCATCATGGGTCTTCAGCTTCTATATGTATCTCTTATGGGCCCCATTGCTTGTTCCTGCTAAATGAGGTCCTTCTGAGATTGTGGTGATATCCCTTCCTTCCACTAGAGGTGGAATGAGTTGATTTTCCAAACCTGGAAGAACCGCAGGTGGATTTGGTTGATTTCTTGGAGCTGGCCACTAATTTTGTGCGACCTGCTAGTTGGGAGCAACCCAGTTTTGAGAATCTCGATTTTTTCCTTCAACTGGCAACAATCATTTGTTGCATGACCTATGTCGTTATGGAAACGACAAAACTTCGCCGGGTCTCTTTCAGCCAGCTGATTCTTCGTGGGCTTGTGCTTCTTCCAGGTGAGGTGAGTAGAGTTAGCCAGGTATATATTTTCAAGTGTATCCGTTAAAGAAGTATACATGGTGAAAATTGAAGTGTATTTGTAACGTCCCAAATTATATAATAAGCCCTAGGGCCTTGATTAGGGGGCTAGGAGGGCAAATTATGGAAATTATGTGATTATGTGATTATGTGATATATATATATATGTGTTTCATAGTATGATTATGTGAATTATATTATAATATGACTTGATATGCACGTTTAGGTGTATTAAATATGCATGTGGACCCATTTCTATTTTATTGGGGAATTTTCATAATTTGGCTCGTTTTGGGAATATTTGGCATATATGTGGTATGTGTGTGGTACTTCATTATTATTTGGGTATGCTTGGGTTACTCAGAACGAGACGATCCTAGGAAGCAAGCTAGTGGGAAAGTCACAATCAGACACTTGACTCGGGGAGAGTCGAGGGTTATTTTGGGTACTTAGTACATTACTAGGATATTGGGTAATGGGAATAAATATTTGAGGATATGTTCGGAGTTAGTGAGATCAGGAGGGAATTCTAAGGATTTTGACTATTTTGCACTCGGGGACTTTTTTGGATACCTCGAGCTTTGGGCTTCGCTTAAGGTTACTTAAGCTTGAAGTAAATTGATATAAATAGAATACGTTTAGAATTCTCACCCTCTCTCTTCCGTTTGCTCATTTGACGCCCATTAGCATTTGCGAAGGAAACTCGAGTTTTAGGGCTCAGATTCAAGCAAGGTTAGAGTCATAACGATTCTAGGGAAGATTAGAAGCTTGATCCCCGGAGGATTTTATTGGAAAACGACTTAACCAGAGGTAATCCAAGCTTTAAGTTCTGAGTTTTTGAGTTCTTAAGCTTTGATTGGATTTTATAGTTTTGATGAGTTTTTGATTGGATTGTAACTTGGGTTTTGATGGTTTTGGCTTGCTGAGTTGTTTGGGAACTTTATTTATGGGATTTGGCTATGTTTGGATAGGTTTATCGAGGCATTTGGCATGGGGACAAATGAAGAAAAAATTGAGTTTATAGGTCGAGTCGCAACCTTATTCTTGGGGTACCGCGACTCGAATTCGGCGAAGGAGAAGCAGGTGGCTGTGGGGCTTTCTAGACATGGCGCCTGCTAGGGCGCGCCGCAGCGTTGGTATAGGTAGGGAAGAGGCTTGGGTCTCTGACTTGAGTGGGTCGCGACTCAAATGTTTGGGGGTCGCGACGCTTAGGGGATTTTATGCCTTGTGGAGGTTTTGAGTGCGGGAACTCAAACCTATAGGCTCCGGATCGATCCTACTACTTGGTTTAGTATGATTAGATGTCCTGGAGGCTAGGACTTGGTTTAGAAGCATTTTTTTACTTGTTTTGACGTGATTCTATACTTGGTTATGACTAGGTTATTGCTAGGGGCTCGGGATTAGGATCGTGCTCAAGGGTCCTTCATTTGTAACCTGTGCTTCGACTAAAGGTAAGAAAATTGCACCCATTATGTGATGTACATGATTCGGGCTTGGCCTGAATGTTGAATATAGTCTTGATTGGGCGTTTGCCCCTGTAAATGTGCATGAATATTATGCTTGTGAATGATTGATTAAGCATGTTGAATGCTCTGTATCTGATATTTTTTTATATGATGAGTGCCTGTTAGCATTATATAATTGAGAGAAGCTTGACTTATGAGTCATGGACGGAAATAGCGTAGAGCGCTGGTCATAAAACATTGACTTATGAGTCAAGGGCAGCAATAGCGCGCTAAGCGATGGTAACTCTTGGGCTTGAGGGTGTGAAACCCTTGTATTTGTTGGCACTGTGCATGGAACCCATATACTTATGACATCTGTACATAGAGCTAGAGACCTATTGCAAGAAGGATGCATAGAATTCTTAGATAGTGTGGTGGATTCCACTCAAGTCGTGCCAGTGGGACCAGGACAGACTAGATTAGTCTGTGAGTTTCTAGATGTGTTTCCAGGGTTATCTTTACACAAAGAGATATATTTTTGATTATGTTGGTGCCAGGGATGAAATTAGTGTCGAGGGCACCGTATTGAATGACTCTAGTAGAGCTGTAGGAACTAAAGGTTCAGTTACAGGGTAAGACGGTATTCTCCATGATGGATCTTCGATCTGGTTATTACCAGCTGAGGATCAGGGAGAAAGATATGCAGAAGACTGTTTTTCATACTATTTATGGGTATTATGAGTTTTAGCCATGTCTTTTGGATTGTTAATGCCCCTGTAGCATTTATGGATAGATGAACATGGTGTTCAAAGATTATTAAATTAGTTTGTGATCGTCTTTATCGACGATATTGTGGTATAATCTCAGTTAGAGATCGGCCAAGGCCAAGGAACGCCTTTCAGGTTTTCCTTGGATTGACAGGGTATTATATGTGTTTTGTGGAAGAATTCTCAAGAATTGTTACCTCATTGATAGAAAAGTTGATTGCCTATGCATCATGTTAGTTGAAAGATATGACCAGAACTAGAGTAGAGTTGAGTCAGTTGGCCAACATTACGCTTGAGTTTACTCTTTTAGAAAGGATCAAAGGAAAATAGTTGAGTGACCTACAAATGGGAAGGATTGGGGGGGATATCTTAGCTGGAATAGCTAAGGACTATGCATTATCGGTTATGAGTTTGTTGAGGTATAAGGATCGAACATGGGATCCGATGAACATTGGGATCAGATGGAAGATTATGGATGAATTTGATACTACCTCTTATTCTCTACATCTAAGCACCAAGAAGATGCACCAGGATCTAAAATGTAACACACTAAGTAGCTAATAAGGTTTAGGACCTTGATTAGCGTGCCTGGAGGGCAATAAGTGAATTAATATGCTAATATGTGAATTTAAATGAATATGTGATTAGAATGCATGATAGGGGTAAATTGGTAATTTTAGCCCGTTGAGGGCATAAATGTGATAATTGTATTATGTGGTTTGTACCACATGGGTGTGGTGATATTAATGTGATGTACGTGCCGAGATGGTCTTAGAGAGCCAGATAACTCAAAAGTCACAACGGGATTCTATACTCGGCTCGGGAGGAGCCTAGGGGTACTTTGGGGAAATTTCATGAGTTGGGTTGTGAGTTTGTGGTTAATGGTTATTGGTGATTAGGTAACCTGAGTAACCATTAGTAACTACTGAGAGTAACAAGTTTGGATGGAAAATGGTAGAATTGTAATATAAGTGAAAGGACAAGAGTGCCCTTGAGGTTTAGTTAGAAGAGGAATTAGATGGAAGGGTAAGATGGTCTTTTGGCAAGGATTTAGATAACTTCAGTTGGGAAGAGAAGTCATTCACGTTTTAACACTTAGGTACATTTTGTTTTGGCTGAAAGTTTGAGGAGAAAACTAGAAAGAAAGGAAAGGAAGAAGGGAGTTGAGACTTGAGGGATCTAGGAGGAGAATCAAGTGGTTGGAGGCAATTAAACTTGATCATAAACCAAGAATTTTCTGAGGTAAGGATTTATCTCTTTTTTGTTAAGTTTCTAAGCTTGATTTTCTTAGAGTGTTAGTATGAAAATTGAAAGTTGATGTGTGGCTGTTTTGTGGATTCTTGGGGATGAAGCTTACTTAGATTCAGTTTGGGAATAAGGGGGATTTGCTTGGAGCTGGACTTCGAGAAGACTCAGAGGCGAATTTCTACTTGAGGTAAGGGTTTTATGCATCTCTGTTATGTATTAGCTGCCGTGAATCAAGTTGTTGGTTTGTTAGTTTAAGTTTCATAAAGTTTCAAGCCAATTGGTGAATTGGGGATTTGATTGTGTGTTTGCGTTTATTTTTTATGTTTCTGAGTTGTTAGATGGTCTATGTGGGGTTTTGAATTGATTTTGGGGCTTAGGTACTTGCTTGGGATGATTTGGAGTTGTTTTAGCTCGGGGAAAATGCAGGGAAAAACCCAGAAATCTGGGTTCGCGAAGGAGCGCCGCGAGGCGAGGCTGTTTCTGGGTAGGGGAAAGTTCTCTGACTTGCTGCGCATCGCGGCTCTCTAGGGCAGCGCCGCGGCACTAGGCCAGTTTCAAGGCATAGAAATTTTGCAATTTTGAGCTTTTGCTCTGGGGGTTCGGGGGATGTTTCCGATGAATCGTTTTAGGAATTTGGGGATTCCGAGAGTGTGGGATTGGTCCCGGGAAGTGGTTTTGGCTTGATTAGTAATAAAGGATGTTTTATATGTGTTGTGACTAGGTCTTTGGAGAGGCTCGGGTTAGAGGATCGTGCTCGCGGCTTTGGGGCATTGGAAGCTCGGGATACAGGTAAGAAAACCACTGTTCCCACAGAGCTTGTATGCAGGGCTGAGCCCAATATGTTTGAATTGCAGGGCGTAGCCCTTTGGTAGAATTTGTTAGTACTTAGTATGTGTTTGTTATGCTATGATTACGATTATGTGAATGTTCGGCGAGAGCCGGGAACGGCGCAGGCCGAGGTTAGCATGGGCCGGGAACGGCAAAGGGCGAGGAACGGCGTTGGGCACATTGAGTGCTAGGCTGAGTACGGCAAGGGGCCGGGAGCAGCGTTGAGCATGTGGGGTGCAAGTTGCCAGGGTGAGGCCCTAAAGGATACCTGGGATATCCTCGCGGTGTGGACCGCGAACCTAGGGCCTAGTAAAGTGCCTGGGACGGCATGGCCGTATGTTTTTAGCCCATTGGTGGCCTGAATATATGCTAAGTGTTTGTTGTGCATGTGTTATCTGCTTGTGAGGGTTTTCTTGCTGGGCTTCAGCTCATGGGTGCTCTGCGGTGCAGGTAAGGGCAAGGGAAAAGTCAACCAACCATGTGTATGGAGAGCGTGAAGCGGCATGTACATGTTTGGTCTGCCTGGCTGCCACGGCCAGTGGTTTTGGGAGATGGTTGTATCAAAACTTAGATTTTGTCGTCTAGTCGACTCAACCTTGTAAATTATATGTTGTAAATATTTCCAAACAGTATCTTGGGATCCCAAGTGTCAAACACTCAATGTTTTGTAGTAAATGGAATTTTTTTCAGAGTTTATTTCACTGTTTATGATTTAATTACACTTTTGACCTAAAAACCTCGATTAACGAGTTAACTGCGCGTTTAAAACTCAGTTAGTAACAACTCTAAGGAAGTAGGGTGTTACAACTTGGAATCAGAGTGAGCCAATGTTTATTGGTTCTGGAGATTGACCGAACATGTACGCTCGCTGTCAGTGACAAGCTCGACTCAGGGTTGGTTGGTATGAATGATTGATATGCTTAAATACGTGTTTAAATGCCCTGTTTGCCTGCTTGTTGATATGGAGCATGACGAACGAGTTGACATATGCATGAGATACTGATAGGGCCTGGCCCTTGACTATTGCATGATGAGATTAAAGCATGCTGAGTGTATGTGGTTAACTGCCTAGATTGAATCGACATGTTATATCTGTTTATTGGCTTGTATGAAGCATGATGAGTGTGGATATACTTAGTTGTGATAAAATTTGGTAGCTGAATGCATGGCATTGTGGATTTGGCTTAATATGCTTTGTGTGTGCATGATAACTGTGATTTAATTGTGGATTGGTTCAGAGTGTGAACCCCGGGGTTGAGGAGTTTGGTCGGCAGTGGCAGATGAATTCAAGTTGTTTGTGCCTAGGATGGTTAAGTGGACTTGGTGTTGTTTTGTAGGGGGATTCTAGATAATAGTTGGAGTTAGAGACCTCCATCTACCCCTGAAAGCCGCAGCAGTTGAGTGCTAGTGTGTGAGCAAGCTGTGGAGTTTAATAGTTGAGACGGGACAGAGGAATAACAGACTTCTCTAGGAAAGAGCTGCTTTATGTGCTTTGATAGTAAGGTTACCAGTGTTGGGTTATTGTGAGGATAAGGACAGACAAGGGTATTATGTGGAAGGCCTAAAGGGTGTTATTCTCTGATTTTGAGGGAAATTTAGGTTGATAAAGAATTGGACAGTGGATGGGCAAAGTTAATTCCACCATTGGTTAAGAGGATGAGAGATCATGATTAAAGGGTTGTGTTAAATATTGTGGCAGAGGGTTGCCTGGAAATGGTACTCGGGCTGAGATATTGGCATGAAGGGTTGGAAAGAACTCAGATGGTGAATTGATAGAAGAAGTTATAGAGACATGGTTTGAACTATGGAGACTGGTGGGCTTATAAGCTTGGTTTGGAATGATAGGGTAACAATAGTGTGAATCAATGGGTTTCGTGAATTGGGTGATTCATTTTGGAAAATTGATACTGACGGATGTAGCTGGAAATGATGATGACCCATTTAAGGATTGAACTATGGAATAGTCCAAAGTGTTTGGGCCGCTTCGATGTAAGAACTTATTGTCTGTATGTGGGTGGCGGAGAGGGCCATGTTGTTCAAAGAACCAAGAAAAGATGTATTGAGCATGAGTGCCAGAGCTGCAAATAGCAGTGCTTCCTTTAATGGAGTTTAGTAAGGATAAATTCTTGGTAATCGAGGCAGAAGAACCGCGGATAGTTCTGTGGCTCCTGGTGTTGCCAGAAAGGGGGGAAAATCTGATTGATAAGATAGTCGTCAGGATAGTGATTGTAGTGCCCCAGATTCCCTAATATGGTTAATGGCTGGATTAGTAGGCCGGGAGGGCCATAACTGTTTAATTATGCTATTAAATGTGTTTATGCATGTTTATGAGAATTATATTATAATATGATGTTAAATGCATGCATGTGAGTCCACATTTGTTTACAAGGGTGTTTTGGCAATTTGGCCCGTTGAGGGCATAATTGTATACTTGTGTGTATGTCAATGATATATTGTGAGACCACATTATAATGTGGGTTGGTTTGAGTATCTCGGCATGAGACGATCTTTAAATATGAGTTATCGGTTTGGTCATAACAGGTTTGAGTTCGGGGCTCGAGGTGAGTCTTGGGGTGATTTTAAATGGATAGAGCGTTACCGGGGATTTTGGGGTAACGGGATATGAAATATTGGTGTTTGAGAATATTTAGATTAGCGGGAATTGGGAAGCGTTAATTATGATTAACAAGATAAGTGGAAAGTACCAATTTTACCCTTAGAATAGTTTGAGAATCTTTTGATGACTTAAGGGTATTTTGGTCATTTAGGTTTGGATATATATGACTTAAGTTGACTGCTGGCTGTAGAAGCTTGTGGATTAAACAGAGTAAAACAGAGAGATTTTCTCCTTCCCGTACACCACACCTCTCCAATTTCTTCTTTGGTGTTCTTGAGCTCTAGGTGGGGATTCAAGCTAGGAAATCCAAGGGGCTGAGTTAGTGGACCTGGTTTAGCTATTGAGGAGGGTTCAAAGCTGGTTTCAAGGTGAGTTCTAGTCACTAATTCAGGTTGTGCTCTGTTTTTCTCTTTAGTTTTTCAGTTTCGATTCTTGTTGGAAGATTGGATTTGAGGAGGTTTTAATTGATGATAAGTTTGGGTTTTGATGAGGGTGAGTTATGGGTGGTGTTTAGAGATTAAAATGGGTGTTTGGAGGAGGTTTTGAGTTGGTTTGAAGGGCTGGTTTGAGAGGAAAAACACAGGGGAGAATTTCTGGTGTGTGCAGCCCTTATGGCTGGTCTGGGCTGGGCGCCGCGGCGCGGTTGTGGTGCGCCGCGGCCCTTGACGTCTGGCAGGGAAGGCCCTCTCTATCTGGAGGGCGCACCGCGGCGCAGCAGGGGAGGGCCACGGCCCTTAAGGTCATTTTGGCCAGAATCATGTTTTTAGCTTGGGGATTCAAACCTTAGGCCTCAGGGTTGAACCTAGTACCCGGTTGGGTAGTGCTTGATGTCTCGGAGGTTGGGTTTTGGTTTGGGAGCCCTCAGTTATCATTTTTATTGATGAATCCTATATTTTTGTTATGACCAGGTGACCATCAAGGAATTTAAAGGTTGATCGTTCTCAGGGGTCGTTCATATAATAATTCTCACTTGAACCAGAGGTAAGAAAACTGCACCCTGTGTATATGTGACATGCATGGCTATTCTTGATGCATGTTGGTTGACTATTGAGTAGGACATGCATGGCTATTCTTGACGCATGTTGGTTGATTATTGAATATGACATGCATGGCTATGATTGGTGCACGTTGGATTGTTAAGTATAATGCATGTGATGCATGAGAAACATGTGATTAGGACATGCTTTGAGTACTGATTATGATATTGTTCAGAGCTTGTGCCTCTGGGTTTGTGCATGGTCCTAATTGTATTAATACTTGTTGAGTAAGCATGCTGAATGCCTTATTTATGGATATTGGACATGTGATATATGTTTGGTGGCAAGCTTACCTGTGTATGGCGCTGGCTTATTAGTCAGAATCGGCAATGGTGTTAGACCCGTTTGTGAAGCTGTGACTTATTAGTTAAGTTCACCACGGGCTGAGCACTGGTCATTTTTCACCGACCCAAGAATCAGAAGTGGCAGTGCATTGAGAACGCCGGGCCAAATGAAGATTAGATCTAATTGAGGTTGGCATTTAATGACCCATAAAGGGTATTAATGCTGGACCGACCGGAAGGTCAATGAGAACTATAAGCGCTTACCTGGTCTAAGACCAGATGTTTTCAGCCAAGGTATATGACCCCGGTGACTGTTTATCACATGGCTGGGGGATGCTGTCCTTAGTTACAACTGTAGAGTCGGGTGGATGGTTATGTTGGTGACCAATCACCATGCACCTATCCTGATCAAACTTATGAGCGAACCACTTATCAATTAAGCCCTGGTGACCCTATCGTCACATGGCTAGAGGGAGCTGTACCCACTTTTGTGACTTTTGCTACAGTCACCTATTCATTTTGGACTGATAGTCCTGGATGGTTATTGTAATTACTGTTGATATTATATCATGTTATATTGTGTTTTCTTGCTGGGCTTCGGCTCACGGGTGCTATGTGGTGCAGGTAAAGGCAAGAGGAAGCTGGACCATCCTTGAGTTGGAGAGCTTAGGTGATGATGTGTACATATGCAGCTGCTCGTCCACCACGGCCGAGGTTTAAAGTGGAACTAGGGTTAAATCCTGTTTTGCCGCTTAGAACGGCCTGTTGTAAATTTTTTCTGTAATAGACTCTAAAACTATGTTTTTGGGATCCCAATGTATATATTAAACGTTCTAGTGAAACATTACATCTTAACCAAAATGTTTAATCCCTAAACCGCTAATCATACTTCGTTACACATTTTTGGCCAAATGACTCGATTAGCGAGTTTAGCACTGTTACAAGGCACACCGTAACGGTCCTCGGAGTTGGGGCGTTACAGTGATGGAAACCAGTGAAGTTATCTACTATGCATCAGAGGTAAGAGATGCCCCTGGGAGGGTGTCAGGTGAGAGCATGACTGCTACATAGAATGACTCGGTATGTTAGGATGGATTTTCCATGGCTAAGGGATGGAAGATTGGAATGCCTTGTTACATTTGAAGCTGAGGCTAGTTTTTCGGAGTTGACTGGTTAACTGGAAGTTCACGTTTCTGGTTATATATAACGGGCTGGAAGAGTTCGGTACTGAGAGTGTGTCAAGAAAGAATTGGACGCAAAGTATATGTTTCAAGATACTTTGCGAGGGGCTGGAAATATTAAGAAGAATTAGGAATTTCTGGAAGAGGAATTGGGGCACAGGTAATAAAGGAGCTCGTGGTGAGAGCAATAGATCTCGTCATACGGAAGTCTTGGCATGAGTCAGAATGGGAATAAATTTGTTAAGAAACAACTATGGATAGTGGAGAAAATTGATTGGACTACTTTGGTTGGACGGTATAGCAACTAAGCTGACTAGTAGGGGTTCAGATAGGTGTACAAGGGAGGCCTGGGCACGCTCCATAACTTGGCTACAGATAGGCTCGGTATCAGGGATACTATGAAAGATGATAATGGGTTGACAAGGAAAAAAAAACTACTGAATCGGTTGAAGAAGTTTAATCTTGGGGTGAATCAGTTAGGGCATCGCATTGTGGAAATTGTTAGTAGCATTTGATATGGATAAAGAGATTAGATGCCTGAATACTAGACAGGTTAATGTCTCCAGGAGTTGATCTACGGTCTGGTTATTACCAACTGGGGGTCAAGGAGAGAGACATTTCAGGAATCACAACTTATACCGGGTAGGGTGTGATGGATTGGTAATAAAGGTGCTTAACTGATTTAAGTGTTAGCGGCTTAGGTGAGTTCTACAGGTAGAAGGTATAGGAACTGCACGGACAATCTCCTTCAAGGTTTAGAGACGGTATGAAGAACTGCTCCAAGTCAGAAGTAGAAAACGGACGACTACGCTGAGGATGTTAGCACTAAAGAAGCAGGGTCACAGGTGAAGCTCCATGAGGTGTCAGTTGGGTCTTGTCAGGGATATTCAGAGTAATGCTACAAGAAGAAGAGAGGACAGGTATGTAGAGGTTTGGTCTGAAGCCACAGAGAAGCTACTTAAGAACGTCTGAAGGATAGAGAGCACAACAAGAATGGCAAACGCATCATCCACTACACAAGTGTCTTCGCAGAAGCCTACTCCGAAGATTGGGGAAAAACATCAGAACATGAAGACAGACTGGATGGGCAGTGTTAGATCAGGAGTTCAAAGGACAGAGTAAGAATTGATTATCGTTTGGTAAAGCGGGAATATGCGTGTTTTGGGTTGAATAAACTGTTACATTGTGAAGAAGCTAACTTTTGGTGAAAGTAGGAAACTGTGAGGGGTGCATCACAGGTTGGGGCACGCCCAGGCTTAGACTGATGAGAGGATGGATTAAGCCTCGTGGAAGGTAAAGTGAGAACATGGTAAATTGGCTTGATTAAATGAGTAGGCAGAGTATGCACCGTGAACGATAATGAGTATTTGGTCATTCGTAAGAAAGGTAACGCTGAGACCCAGATTTAGTGAAAAGTAACAAATGGGTGATTGGTGTTTGAAATCCTCTATGGTACGAGGGGAAATTTAGTTAGAGGCGGAACTCCTAACTGGGAGACGTGTGTCAATCAAAGAATTATGCCACAGATTGTAATGGGGTGGACAAGGAAACGACTGAGGTCGGTGTTGTGTTAGTATGTAATGATAAGCAGGAGAGTATCACTGAACTATGGAGTTCAAAGTGTTGGCTTTGGTTGAAACGGGGAGGAACCCTGTCAAGGTGGTACAAGTTGGGATATCAGGATCGGATGAAAGATCCAATGAGAACTTGGCATAGAAATAAGAATTCTGAATGGATATCACTCCACCTCCTAGGGTATGTTGTACCGGGAGGGCTGAGCGGGTGACATAATTTAGTGTCTTCCTTTGGACATGGGAGGGTAAAGTGATGTGGTGGTGTGTCACAGGAGTAGACCACATTAGGCTATAAGCAAGATGTTTGGACATGAAAAGTTTTAACTCAGCTGAATGAGTTAAGATAGTTAGTTCAGGTGAACTGGTAACAGGGTAGAACGTCAATGGTACTGGATTGAGACCCTATAATATTCTAAGTTTTGGAAAGGAGCTGGAGAACAAAAAAAAAAAAAAAGAGTGGGAACCTGGAATTATCGGTTGATTGCAAATGGAATAGCAGACTGAAAGCTTAACATATATCTTAAGGAGTTAAGTGTTGAGTATGCGAATACTTGAGCTGTTAAGAAAGTGTAATCCTTGATTAGTGAGTCCTGGTGACAAATACTGACGTCTAGCTAAGGTAACACGAATATAGGATATGGTAAGAGGTGAAAGACATTGAATACTACAGTTTAGTATTGGTTCAGAGGGAAAGCCAAAGAGGTTGATGGAATTCTTAAGGCAGGAGTGTCTGTCTATCTAGAAGAATAAAAGAACTTGTACATTGTTAAATTTTGGAAAAAATAAAGCTCTGGGATAAGAGATTTGTGTCTCTAAGTAAGAGCAGACAAGAAATAGAATGGTGTTTAGAGAAAGAAAGGGGAGTTCTGACTCCTGATTCAACATAAATTCTGAAGTTGTACCAAGAGTTAGGCCAGGGGCCTATAAATTGATCTCACCATAGTAGGGGAGATGGTTTATGGATATTTCTGGAATCAGGAATAAGACAATGAGGAGGTCATTGTGAGCTAAGCAGACCCTGAAGTTTCAGCAGAGTTACAGTGTAGGCAGGGGGCTTACGAAAGTATGGCTATTAGATAAGATCTTGTGGAACAAGATTGTTACTCTTGTAAGAATGTGGTTGAGGAATAGAGTAAAAGCAATGGACTTTGGAAGTTATAGTCAGAGGTACGGGGTGTACTGTCTTGCGGAGCATGACCATCGCCTTGGTTAAAGTGCTGTCGGGGAAACAACAAGGTTGAAGAGGCGACGTGGGAACTTGAGTCCGATATGCGGGAGCGGCATCCCGAGTTGTTCAAAAAATTTCAAGGACGAAATTCTTGTAAGGAGGGGATAATTGTAACACCCTAAGTAGCTAATAAGGTTTAGGACCTTGATTAGCGTGCCTGGAGGACAATAAGTGAATTAATATGCTAATATGTGAATTTAAATGAATATGTGATTAGAATGCATGTTTAGGTGGTATAAATATGCATGTGGACCCCGTTTGCATGATAGGGGTAAATTGTTAATTTTAGCCTGTTGAGGGCATAAATGTGATAATTGTATTATGTGGTTTGTACCACATGGGTGTGGTGATATTAATGTGATGCACGTGCTGAGACGGTCCTAGAGAGCCAGATAACTCAAAAGTCACAACGGGATTCTATACTCGGCTCGGGAGGAGCCTGGGGTACTTTGGGGAAATTTCATGAGTTGGGTTGTGAGTTTGTGGTTAATGGTTATTGGTGATTAGGTAACCTGAGTAACCATTAGTAACTGCTGAGAGTAACAAGTTTGGATGGAAAATGGTAGAATTGTAATATAAGTGAAAGGACAAGAGTGCCCTTGAGGCTTAGTTAGAAGAGGAATTAGATGGAAGGGTAAGATGGTATTTTGGCAAGGATTTAGATAACTTCAGCTGGGAAGAGAAGTCATTCACGTTTTAACACTTAGGTACATTTTGTTTTGGCTGAAAGTTTGAGGAGAAAACTAGAAAGAAAGGAAAGGAAGAAGGGAGTTGAAACTTGAGGGATCTAGGAGGAGAATCAAGTGGTTGGAGGCAATTAAACTTGATCATAAACCAAGACTTTTCTGAGGTAAGGATTTATCTCTGTTTTGTTAAGTTTCTAAGCTTGATTTTCTTAGAGTGTTAGTATGAAAATTGAAAGTTGATGTGTGGCTGTTTGGTGGATTCTTGGGGATGAAGCTTGCTTAGATTCAGTTTGGGAATAAGGGGGATTTGCTTGAAGCTGGACTTCGAGATGACTCAGGGGCGAATTTCTACTTGAGGTAAGGGAATTATGCATCTCTGTTATGTATTAGCTGCCGTGAATCAAGTTGTTGGTTTGTTAGTTTAAGTTTCATAAAGTTTCAAGCTAATTGGTGAATTGGGGATTTGATTGTGTGTTTGGGTTTATTGTTGATGTTTCTGAGTTGTTAGATGGTCTATGTGGGGTTTTGAATTGATTTTGGGCCTTAGATACTTGCTTGGGATGATTTGGAGTGGTTTTAGCTTGGGGAAAACGCAGGGAAAAACCCACAAATCTGGGTTCGCGAAGGAGTGCCACGGCCCTGTTCTTGGGCGCCGCTGCGCGAGGCTGTTTCTGGACAGGGGAAAGTTCTCTGACTTGCTGGGTGCCGCGGCTCTCTAGGGCAGCCCCGCGGCGCTAGGCCAGTTTCAGGGCATAGAAATTTTGCAATTTTGAGCTTTTGCTCCGAGGGTTCGGGGGATGTTTCCGATGAATCGTTTTAGGAATTTGGGGATAACGAGAGTGTGGGATTGGTCCCGGGAAGTGGTTTTGGATTGATTAGTAATAAAGGATGTTTTATATGTGTTGTGACTAGGTCTTTGGAGAGGCTCAAGTTAGAGGACCGTGCTCGCGGCTTTGGGGCATCGGAAGCTCGGGATACAAGTAAGAAAACCACTGTTCCCACAGAGCTTGTATGCAGGGCTGAGCCTAATATATTTGAATTGCAGGGCGTAGCCCTTTGGTAGAATTTGTTAGTACTTAGTATGTGTTTGTTATGCTATGATTACGATTATGTGAATGTTCGGCGAGAGCCGGGAACGGCGCAGACCGAGGTTAGCATGGGCCGGGAACGGCAAAGGGCGGGGAACGGTGTTGGGCACATTGAGTGCTAGGGTGAGTACGGCAAGGGGCCTGGAGCAGCGTTGAGCACGTGGGGTGTAAGTTGCCAGGGTGAGGCCCTAAAGGATACCTGGGATATCCTGACGGTGTGGACCGCGAACCCAGGGCCTAGTAAAGCGCCTGGGACGGCATGGTCGTATGATTTTAGCCCATTGGTGGCCTGAATATATGCTAAGTGTTTGTTGTTCATGTGTTATCTGCTCGTGAGGGTTTTCTAGCTGGGCTTCAACTGACGGGTGCTCTGCGGTCCAGGTAAGGGCAAGGGAAAAGTCAACCAACCATGAGTATGGAGAGCGTGAAGCGGCGTGTACATGTTTGGTCTGCCTGGCTGCCACGGCCAGTGGTTTTGGGAGATGGTTGTATCAAAACTTAGATTTTGTCGTCTAGTCGACTCAAACTTGTAAATTATATGTTGTAAATATTTCCAAACAGTATCTTGGGATCCCAAGTGTCAAACACTCAACATTTTGTAGTAAATGGAATTGTTTTCAGAGTTTATTTCACTGTTTATGATTTAATTACACTTTTGACCTGAAAACATCGATTAACGAGTTAACTGCGCGTTTAAAACTCACTTAGTAACGGCTCTAAGGAAGTAGGGCGTTACATAAAAGCTTTAGATGGGTGGCTTCGGATGAAGATGGACGTGATAGAGTACGTGGCAAAGTGCCTAACCTGTTAGCAGGTCAAGGCAGAGTATCAGAAACTAGTAAGGCTATTACAGCCTTTGAGTATTTCATAGTGGAAGTAAGAGGACATTACGATGGATTTTGTGGTGGGATTGCCCAGGATAGTGGGCCAGCATGATCTAGTCTGGGTCATTATGGATCGATATTTGAAGTCAACTCACTTCTTACCAATGAGGATGAATAATATAGTTGACCAGTATGTAGATCACTATGTGAGAGAGATAGTACACCTTCATGGGACTTCAAGGTCTATCCTATCAGGTAGGGACCTTGTATTTACTTCCAAGTTTTGTGGAAGCTTATTGAAGGTGATGAGTACACAATAGAAGTTCAATACTGCTTATCATCTCTAGATTGATGGTAAACCAGAGAGGATTATCTAGATATAGGAAGATATGCTGAGAGCATGTATTTTGGACTTTGAAGGGTCCTGGAATGAATACTTGCCTCCAATAGAGTTTTTCCTACAATGATAGTTACTAGTTGACTATTGGAGTGCCACCTTATGAGATGTTGTATGGTAGGAGAGGAAGTTGACCATTCACTGGGATGAGATGGGTGAGATAAAATATTTGGGTCCTGAGGTAGTTTAGAGGACCACTGAGGCCATTGAAAAGATTAGAGCTCGGATGCTTGCTTCTCGAAGTAGAAAAAATAGTTATGTCGATCTAAAGTGTATGAACATGGAGTTCCAAGTGGAAGACTATGTCTTCCTTAGAGTTTCACTGTGGGAACGGGTGAAGAAATTTAGGAAAAAGGGCAGGTTGAGCCCTAGATTTGTAGTACCGTTAGAAATCCTGGAGAGGACCGGTCAGGTGGCCTATATATTGGCCTTACCTTCAACACTTTCGCCCGTATATAATGTATTTCATATTTATATGTTGAGGAAACACGTATTAAATGTGACACATATATTGAGTTACGGGGAAATGGAGCTTGAGGCAAATATCTCCTATGAGGAACAACCAGTCCAGATACTAGATAGAAAGGACAAGGTTCTGAGGAACAAAGCTATACCCTTGGTTAAGGTCACTTAAGATCGAAGTAACCTGACCGAATAAAATACATTCAGTATTCTCTCTCTCTCTCTCTCTCCCTCTCTCTCGTTCATTCATTTGACGCCCATTAACATATTCGAAGGAAACTCGAGTTTTAGGGCTTGGATTCAAGAAAGGTTAGAGTCATAACGATTCTAGGGAAGATTTTTCTGATAACTGGAGGATTTTACTGGAAATCAACTTAATCAGAGGTAATCCAAGGCTTAATTTTCGAGTTTTAGAGTTCTTAATCTTTGATTGAATTTTATAGTTTTGATGAGTTTTTGATTGGATTGTAACTTGGATTTTGATGGTTTAGGGCTGCTGAGTTTCTTGGGAACTTTGTTTATGGGATTTGGCTATGATTGGATATGTTTATGGAAGTATTTGGCTTGGGAAAAACGTAGAAAAAACTGATTTTGCAGGTCGAGCCGCAACCCTGTTCTTGGGGCCCCGCGATGAATTAGGTGAAGGAGAAGCAGGTGGCTGTGGGGCTTTTGAGCTACAGCGCTAGTGCAGGCAGGGAAGAGGCTCGAGCCTCTTACTTGAGCGGGCCACGACTCAAAAGTTTGGGGGCCGCGACGCTTAAGGGATTTTGGGCCTTGGGGAGGTTTTGAGTGTGGGAACTCAAACCAAAAGGCTCAGGATCGATCCTACTACCTGATTTAGTATGATTCGGTATCCAAGAGGCTAAGACTCGGCCCAAAAGCCTTTTTTTACTCGTTATGATGGGATTCTATACTTGGTTGTGACTAGGTTGTTGCTAGGGGCTCGGGATTAGGATAGTGCTAAAGAGTCATTTATTTGTGACCCGTGCTTGGAATAAAGGTAAGAAAACTACAGCCAATATGTGATGTACATATTAGGGCTTGGCCCAAATGTAGAATAT
Source organism: Humulus lupulus (assembly GCF_963169125.1). Classification (NCBI taxonomy): domain Eukaryota; kingdom Viridiplantae; phylum Streptophyta; class Magnoliopsida; order Rosales; family Cannabaceae; genus Humulus; species Humulus lupulus. Next base: position 113,297,740 of record NC_084796.1, read on the forward strand.
AGATTTGATTGGGCGTTGGCCGCTATAAATGTGCATGAATATGATTATGCTTGTGAATGATTGATTAAGAATGTTGAATGCTCTGTATTTGATATTTGTTATATGATGAATGCTTGTTAGCATTATATAATTAAGGGAAGCTTGACTTATGAGTCAAGGACGAAAATAGCGCAAAGTGCTGGTCGTAAAGCATTGACTTATGAGTCGAGGGCGGCAATAGCGTGATGAGTGCTGGTCGATATGATTAGACCAAACCAGGAGCGCATCATACGTTTCTCCGACCTGATGGTTGTGGAGAACACAACGCCAGGTACGCTAGGCCAGCTCCAAGGCTGGTTATACAGAGGATAGGGCAATGGGCCCCGGGGTGACTTATTAGTCCCATATCCTAGGGATGGGCCCCAGACTTGACTTATAAGTCAAGGATGACCTTAGCATGCTGAGTGCTGGTCGAAAAACATTGACTTATCAGTCAAGGAAGACCTTAGCATGTTGAGTGTTGGTCAAAAAGCGTTGACTTATGATTCAAGGACGAACTTAGAACGCTAAGTGCTGGTCGAAAATCTTTGACTTATGAGTCAAGGACGGAAATAGCATGCTGAGTGCTGGTTGAAAAGCATTGACTTAAGAGTCAAGGAAGGCAATAGCGTGCTGAGCGCTGGTCAATATGGTTATGCCTAATTAGGAGTGTGCTATACGCTTGATCGACCTATTGTTCGTTGAAAACTCAATTCTAGGTGCCCTGGGCTAGCTCTAAGGCTGGTTATACAGAGGATAGGGCAAAGGGACCCGGGGTGACTCAGTAGTCCCATATCCTTGGGCGCTGAGCCCTAGTATGATTCCATAATCATGTATTTTGGCCATTGGACCCTAGTATGATTCATCGATCGTTTAGCTTGGGCTATCAGCCCATATGACACTATAGTCATTTATATGAATTGTATGCATGCATGAGTAGGGTTATGACTGCTAGGCATGCTTATTATGATTTGAATATATGGTATTAATTGCTTATGAGAATGTTCAAGTTTTCTTGCTGAGCCTTAGATGACGGGTGCTATATGGTGTAGGTAAGGGGAAAAGAAAGCTAGACCATCCTTGAGTTGGAGTGCTTAGGTTATGATGTGTACATATGCGGCTGCTTAACCATCACAGCCGAGGATTTTAGGAGGAACTACGGTCAAACCTTATTTTGCCATGTAGGTCGGCTAGCTGTAGCTTTTCAACTGTAGTTAACCTTTTTAAATTCTATTTTGGGATACCATGAACGAAGTAAACGTTTTAGTGAAACAGTTGTACCTTTGACCAAAAATTTTAACCCTAAACCGTTAATCACGTTTAGTTACACGCTTATGGCCAAATGACTCGTTTAGCGAGTTTAGCACTATTTAAAATACACAATGTAACAGTCCCTGAGTAGTAGGGAGTTACGGTATTTATCCCGAGCTTTGTTTTTCTTGGACCTTGTCTGGTCGCCTTCATTATTTCCCTTTCTCTTATTATTACTCGTCTGGTTGTTATGGGAAACTAGGTGAGCTGGTGTCGTGGCATTTGTCACCACTCCAGCAGGCTGAATGACAGTACTACTAGTTCTTGCCATATTGACTCTTCCTCATCAAGGTTAGTCCATTCTTGAGCTTAAGACATGAATTCACCAATGTGTTTGACCCTTTTTCTCTGGAGGTCTTTCAATCTATCCCCTCTTGTGATGATCACAGCTCGCATGGCCATGAGTTTCACACTATTGCCAGCACCTCTAGTTTGAGCTAGTAAACCAGTTTATGTTAGCCTTAAGGTACTCACCTAGTTGCTACTATATGTATGTTAAGGAGTTATCCTCCACACATATCTCATTCACAACTCGAAATTGCTTATTGAAATCTAAGGATAGTTAATTCCAAGAAGTGATGGAATGCCTCTTCATTTTTTCAAACAACATTTAGGGCGCGCTTGTCAATGTTGCTGGAAATAGAACACATCGCAGGTCGACACCTACATTATGAGCCCGCATGAGGGTGTTGAATGTCCCGATGTGGTTAGAGGGGTTGGTGGTTCCATCGTAGGGAGTTGCGGCGACATGAGGAGAAAAAGGCTCGAGCTCCTCATCAGAATCACACTCTTCCTTATTCGTATCAAATAGGAGACGTCTCATCTACTCCTCTATGAATGAAAGTCATTCTTGGGTCAGATCCCTCACTATTGAGTTATTAGGGTGATGGTTGTTAGCTCCCATCCCAGGCTGTACGTTATCCAGGGTATTGACCCTCCAAGCTTGAGCTTGGTTATTTGGCACATTCATGTTGTCACCCCTCATTGAAGGGTTCTCCCTTGGCTAAGTGTAACACAACTCTTTGTCGTGCCTTTGCTGTCTTTGAGTGAGTATAAATGCTCAAGAAGGTCAAATTAACGATTGATGTGGAAATTGTGAAAATAATTAATGTAATCTCTTAAGTCAGACTCTTATATTAGAGAATGCGTGTTATAGACAATCTCTGACCTGTCTTCATGAAGACTATCCGTCCAATAGCTATTCTTAGCAAAACTCACCATCCATGGTTGAGGTCGGTGAATTGGTTTGTTGGTGTGAGCACGAATCCCAGTGTTGTGAGATCCTGAGACATCTCTTTGAGTAGGGTTTCCTTGGTCGTTTGCACGGAATCATGTATTATGCCGAGCTCTTGGATGTGACGGAGCTCGAGGGGGTGATGGATGGCATATTGATGGTGGTGGATATCTTATAGGAGAAGCCACCACTCATCATTTGTGCGTACTATTTGAGGTCACCTATTATGTACCCCAATTTCCCTTACATGTGGTAGTCTGTCCCCTTTGTTTTGATTGTTTGACGAGACTAGAGCTGGTTGATTTGGAGGAATCTCCTCTTAGTTTGTTTGCCTACAGTTGGTTCCATCTCAGTTAGGTTGATTAGCTTGTCTCTTGGGCGCATGAGTAGTTTGCTCATTTTTGGGATCCTGATCAGGTTGCTAATTCCTAGGAACTTGTCCTGATGGTATAGTGCAGGGGTGGCAGTTCAAACTGAATGACTAAAATTTGTTTAGCTGTATATGACTCTATGCATTCTACTCCCTTGAGATCCACTTGTTCTCCTTCCAATACTTCGAACAGTTACAAGAGGTGGTAGTCGCAACATGATCTCGTCAATACGCCTATTGGCACGGGCGACCTGGCTCTTGAGCTTTGCATTCTCTTGCTCGACCAATCCTACATTATATGAATAATGGGGATTTCATTTATTGGGTCGTGATGATGAGCTTCCCATGTCTTGATTGTTCCCAGCCTGGACTTGGGGAAGTTTCCCAATGCGTCATGGCACTAAAGTGCCCTCTCTAGCAGGGCTAGCAACTCCAAAATCCCTGTGGTCATTGGGCCTGTCTGACTTTTCTTCATGCAATGACCTTTTGGTTACCACCATTGTTGCAGGGAAGGTTTCAAAATAAAAAATTGCAACCCTAGTTTTCTCTCAATGAAAGCACCAATGTGTTGATGCGGTTTTCAACATCAGAGAATTAAGAAATTTGAGAGGTGATTAGGCTTAAATTAAACCAAATAATAAGAACCCAAAAATCTTTTATGTGGTTCAGTGGTTAAAATCCACCTAGTACATGAGTCTATGTTATTGATGTTTCTCTCAAGAAATTGTTTATGAATTTTTTTTTACAATTTTGGTATACAAGAAAGCGTTCCATTTTCATGTCCATTCCCTCTCTATTTATAAGGGTTTAATGGATAGGTTTGGGTAACTTACAATAGTGGGTAACTTCCCAAATACATCAAACAATTACATTTAATATATCGATTGACTGATATTATACATTTATCAAGCAAGATTACAATATTCTAATTATGCATATAATATCCCGAGTCTTTAGGGATTCGAATTTGTGACTTACATGCGCCGACAACGAGTAGAATACACACTACACAAGCTAGATGTAATGCCCCAAATTTCCTAATAAGGTTTAGGACCTTGATTAGGAGGCCGGGAGGGCCATAATTGATTTATTATGATATTTAATGATTATATGCATGTCTATGTGAATTATATTATTATATGATGGTGAATGCAAGCATATGGGTTCATATTTTAAATGCAAGGGCATTTTGGTAATTTGGCCACTGTGGGCGTAATTGTATACTTTGGGTGCATGGTTGAGATTAATTATAATTTTACCACATTTTATGTGGATTGGTTCGAGCTTTTTGACATGAGATGATCATGAGATGTAAGTGTTCGGTCTGGTCATAACGGGCTTAAGTTCGGGGCTCGGGGTGAGTCTCGGGGTGATATTAATGATTAGAGCATTACCAGGAATTAAAGGGTAATGGGATGTGATTTATTGGTATTTGAGAATATGGAGATTAGTGGGAATCGGGAAGCGTTAATTATGATTAACGGGATAGGCGGAAAGTACCAATTTTACCCTTGAAATGGTTTAGAGGCTTTTGTTGGCTTAAGGGTATTTTGGTCATTTTGGGTTTTGGATATATATAACATAGGAAAGCTGTGGAAAACAGAACAGAAACAGAGTTTATCTTCATCCTTCTCCCCTCCTTCCCGTACAAGTCTTCCTTCACCTTTTTCTTTGAGTTTTGAGAGCCTATCTTGAGGAAGCAAGCTAGGGAGTCAAGCTTGGGGAGGTTTAGCTTGAGTACAGCCATTGGGAAGGATTCAAATCGTGTTGGAGGTAAGTTTCTATCATTAATTTCTGGTGCATACCCTGTTTTGATACTAGTTTTCAGCTTGTGTTTTTATGGAGGGTTGTTGGAATTGATGGAAGTTTTAGTTGGGGTTTGTCTTGAGTTTTGCTAAGGGTGTGGTATAGAACAAGTTTATGGATTGTATTGGAGGTTTGAGTGGTGTTTAAACTGTGTTTGATGGATTGGTTCCAAGAGAAATCGTAGGGGAAGAAAAACAGGGGTTTTGGCTGAACTGGGGGTTGCGCCGCGGCATGGCCAGGGAGAGCCGCGGCCCTTGGTGTAATCTGGGTTTGGGCGCCTCTGTCTGAGGGGCGGGCCGCGACATGGCCAAGGAGGGCCGCGACCCTTAAGGTCATTTTTGCCAGAATGGGGTTTTTAGCTTGGGGATTAAAGCCATAGGCCTCGAGGTTGAACCTACTACCCGGTTGAGTAGTATTTGAGGTCCCGGAGGTTAGGTTTTGGTTTGGGAACATTTTATTATTCATTTTATTGATGGTACTCTATATGATTGGTTATTACTAGGTGACCGCTAAAGGACAAAAAGCTGATCGTTCTCAAAGGTCGTTTCTTTTATTAATTCTCGCTCGAACCCAAGGTAAGAAAACTGCACCCCGTGTGTTACATGCATGGCTATGATTGATGCATGTTGGATGTTTAAATGTAAACATTGATAGCATAATGAATTCTGGGCGATCTTGCCCATTTGCTTATGATTATTGTTGAGGCATGCTGGGTGATTAAGTGTGATGCATGTAATGCACGAGAAACATGTGGTTAGGGCATGCCATGAATGATGAATATGAGATTGGTCAGAACTTGAGTCTCTGAGTTTGTGCATGATCATGATTATGCTAGAAACTGTTTAGTAAGCATGCTGAATGCCCTATTCTTGGATAACTGGCATATGATACATATTGATAGCATTGCTTACTTGTGTATGGTACTGACTAATTAGTCAGATCGACAAAAGTGTTAGTATCAGCTGTGAAGCTGTGACTTATTTGTCAGGTTCGGCAGTGATACTGGACACAGGTCAGGTAGCGCTGACTTAATTTTTAGAACGGCCTTAGCGTGAATCATGCAAGCCAACAGAGATTAGATCTAATCGACTACTAGCATTGAATGACTCAAGGAGCATTAATGCCTGACCGACCCTGAGGGTCGATGAACAAAATAGAACTTGGAGGCTGGTGGCTTACCTAACAGCCACTCTCCCGCTAGGAAGCAGAGCCTGGAGGCTAGTGGCTTACCTATCAGCCTCTCCCGCTAGAAAAGAGAGCTTGTTGGCTAGTGGCTTACTTAATAGCCACTCTCCCGCTAGAATCATGTGATGTGCACCCATTGGTTTGAAAGCTTTATGTTCAGTGTGATTATAATGATAATCATTTGATAATGTTTATGAAAGTGTTATGTTTTCTTGCTAAGCTTCGGCTCACGGGTGCTATGTGGTGCAGGTAAAGGCAAGAGGAAGCTGGACCACCCTTGAGTTGGAGAGCTTAGGTGATGACGTGTACATATGCAGCTGCTCGACCGCCACGGCCGAGGTTTAAAGTGGAACTAGGGTTGAACCCTGTTTTGCCGCTTAGAACGGCCTGTTGTAAATATTTTCTGTAATAAACTCTGAAATTTATATTTCCGGGATCCCAATATATATATATTAAACGTTCTAGTGAAACGTTACACCCTAACCAAAATTTTTAATCCCTAAACCGCTAATCATACTTAGTTCACGATTTTGGCCAAATGACTCGATTAGCGAGTTTAGCACTGTTTACAAGGCACACCGTAACGGTCCCAGGAGTTGGGGCGTTACACTAGAGGTTTTCAGGTTATGCTGATTTGAATATAGAGAGGTTCGAGCTATGTTTATATGACCTAATGGTATGGCTAGATGATCTCCTTGATACCTTGTCAACCTGTGCTTAACCCGACCTACTCGTTAGGGAACTCATACAATGATCTTGGAACTAGGAACAACTTCATTAAATGCATCCCAAAAGTACAATTAACAAGTCACGTAAGCTCACATTTTTCTAGTACAATAGTCGTTCTTTTTTTTATTTCATTTGAACTTAGAATGCTCTGGAAACTCATACGATTCTTTATGGGAAACGGTCTTTCTTGCTTTGCCGGTTCTTCTCGTCTGAGGCAAATTACTACGACGTATTGCACATTCTGTTATGATTTATTCAGTTATCTTTGCAGTCCACGTTTCCATACAATACATCGTATTTACTTGATTTTATTGTTTCAGCCTTTTGTGGACTTGCAATATTAAATGACATTATGGCTTATCTTCACCTCAGTTTCATTTTTTTGTGCCTCTGTAGGCATTAGTTATGCTTTATACACTTTAATTCTGTGTAGGTTATGATTTTGCTCGTAACATTCTTTGTTCGAAGGGAAAAAATTTCAAATTCTAATCTTCTTTTGTTCATATCGTTCTCTTCGTGTTGTGATTACTTTAGTACTTTAATATATAATGTTGTTGCTCATGTCGCTTCATCTCTTTTTCAATCATTTGAACTCTTTGATGTATACTGTTATTCTTTATTCAATCTCATTCTTCAGCAGCGGCTCTTCTCTGTTCATCGTCTTGTCTATGTGGTTTTTACAACTGCTAATAATCTTGGTCTTTGCTCAACTACATTCCTTTAAGTCTTTATGCTTCGGGCTCTGCTAGAGGCCCCTTTCTTCATTTATATCACATGCTTTTTTCTTGGCTTCTTGGTTCTTGTAACGCCCTAAACTCCAGGGACCGTTATGGTGTGCCTTGTAAACAGTGCTAAACTCGCTAATCGAGTCATTTGGCCGAAATCGTGTGACTAAGTATGATTAGCGGTTTAGGGATTAAATGTTTTGGTTAAGATGTAACGTTTAATATATACATTGGGATCCCAAAAATATAATTTCAGAGTCTACTATAAGAAAATATTACAACAGGCCGATCTAAGCGGCAAAACAGGGTTTAACCCTAGTTCCCGTTCAAATCTCGGCCGTGGTGGTCGAGCAGCTGCATATCAACACTTCATCATCTAAGCTCTCGAACTCAAGGATGGTCTAGCTTTCTTTTGCCTTTACCTGCACCACATAGCACCTGTGAGCCGAAGCCCATCAAGAAAACTGAATATGCTCATGAACAGTAATAACATGTCTTCAAATCATAAGGCACACACCTAGCAGATATAGCCCTAATCAAGCAGGCAAACTGATTCACATAGTGATGGGTATCCAGGATAAAGAATCCTACCCTCCTGAGTGGACGACTATCAAGTCAATCTCAATCAGATAAGTGATTTATCACTGGTGGTTCCGGTAACCATACCGGGCTGATAGCCCTGAATAAAAGAGTGACAGTGGTACAAGTCACTAAGGTGGGTTCCGTTCCCTTTATAAAAAAGTGATCCTTTCACTAGCTTAAACAGGATAGGTGCATGATGATTAGTCACCAACATAACCTTCCTCATGACCCTAGAGTCATAACTATGAAACACTGTTCCCTAGCCATGTGACAAGCAGTCACCTAGGCCTTAGGCCCTGGCTCTGAGTAACTAGTCCTAGACTAGCCAAGCGCTTATAATTTTCATCGACCTTCAGGTCGGTCCAGCATTAATACCCCATATGAGTCATTCAACGTTGATATCGATTAGATCTAATCTTCATTCGGCCCTGCGTCCTTGATGCTTATGCCGTTTCTGACTCTCAGGTCAGTGATACGCGGCCAGTGCCGATTCTGAATAGTTGGTGCCACACACAAGCAAGCAATGCCACCAAACATATATCATATGTCAAATATCTGAATATAAGGCATTCATCATGCTTACTTAACAACTGCTAGCATAATTAGGACCATGCATAAACACAGAAGCTCAAGCTCTGAACATTCTCATATTCAATAATCATAGCATGCCCTAATCACATGTTTCTCGTGCAACACATGCATCACATTTAATCACTTGACATGCCTCTATCATAACCATGCATGTCACATTTAATCAACCAACATGCATCAAGAATAACCATGCATGTGACATATACACAGGGTGTAATTTTCTTACCTCAGATTCGAGCTAGAATGAATAAAAGAACGACCCTTGAGAACAATCAACTTTTAGTCCTTTGGCGGTCACCTAGTCATAACCAAATATAGGACATCATCAATAAAAATGATCAACATAGGTTCCCAAACCAATATCTGGCCTCCGGGACATCAATTCCCACTAATCCGGGTAGTAGGAATGATCCCGAGGCCTAAAACCATGTTCTCGGGGTCAAGACGCACAACGGGCTCAACCCTGCTCAAGGGCTGCAGCCCTAGCACCTTGGGCCGCGGCCACCAGCCACTCTAGAAGCAAGGGCCGCGGCGCCCAAGAACAGGGCCGCGGACCCCAACCCAGAGCCATCCCCAAACACGATTTCCAACATCCCAAAGCCTCCAAAATCATGCCTAAACATTACCAAATCATCAAATCAAAGTTCCCAAGCTTCCCAATGGTCCAAAACCATCAAAACCCAATGCTCAATCAAACCACAAACTCAACGATTCACAAAATCCAATTCAAAGCTTAGAAACTCTAAAAACTCAAAACTTAAACTTAGATTACCTTCGATTGGGTTGTTTTCTGTCAAATCCTTCGGTTAAGAAGCTTCTAATCTTTCCTAGGATTGCTATGCCTCGATCCTTGCTTGATTCCGACTCCTAGAACTCAAGATTTCTTCAAAAAGGCTTTGGACGGTAAAATGAGCTAACAAAGGAGAGAGGAAATGTTTTCTAACGTACGTTCTATCTGACAAGCTACTTCAAGCTTAAGTTACCTCAAATAAAACCTAGTGCTCGGGGACATTATAGTCAAAATTTCCAGAATTTCCTCCTGATCTCTGTAACTCCCAATTTATCATCAAATAAACTTTCTTATTACCCAATAATTGACCCCGTTATGACAAAACCGCTAACTCATAATATAAGATCGTCTCATGCCGAATAACTCGAATATATCTCCATAACAATGAAATATCATTCACAAATTACAATATGCACCCGAATATGCAAATATGCCCTCAATAGGCCAAATTACCAGAATGCCCTTATAATTATAAATACACCCATATGCATGCATTTATCATCATATAATAATATAATTCACATTAACATGCATATAACCATTTAATATCATAATACATAAGTTATGGCCCTCCCGACCTCCTAATCAAGGTCCTAACCCTTATTAGGAAATTCGGGGCATGACAGTTCTCATGTTGACTTGCTTATGTGCTTTGATCTTTGATTCTCATTCATCTTTGTCATATGGTTCATTGTTTAACTGCTAAATTGAAGTTCGAAAAATATGATGGATTGCTTCAGAACAAATTTTGACACTTTATCATCTTTAAAATTTCTTCACTTTATTCAGATTCATTACAAAGATACATTACTCTGGCTACATCAGATATCATATACTTGCATTACAATTATTTTTCTCCTCTATCTCTGCTACTCGAACTTTCCTTGACCGATTTGGTTCTGCTACTCGAAATTTATTTCCTTCTGGTCAGGTAGCCTCTCCAAGCTATAACTTCTGGCCACTCATTTTCTTTGAATTGAAGGGTTTGAGTCTCCCCATCTGAAACTGGGGTCACTATTCTTCTCTATACATCTTATATCCACTTCTTTGCTCCTGTGTTGAAATATATAGGTTCAAGATTTTTCAATTGTCCGAATGGAAAGAAGAGGATAATCTAGCGAGCATTTCACTCGATTTTACAAGTTGGAGGTTCACAAAACTTCTGAGGAGATTTCCTCTTGCTGGTTGTATCCTGAAGGGAGGGGGGTTCTGCTGAATGGGCTATGTAGGAAAAAATTTAAAGACACCTATAGAACCTTTTCAATTGGATGGAGTACCTTTGCAAGTCTTGTTCCTACCCGTTGGCTCGAGACCAATTTTCCCTTCATAGTGGTTTGTTTGGTGACTTGGTCGCCTGATACCATCTCGCCAGCAATCATCCTCCATCGGGATCTCACAAGTTGAACTCGGAGTTCCTTTCATATTGGATGAGTGAAGGTGGCCTAAGGTGCTCGCCTCCCAAACCACACGAGGCGAGCCTCTTCCTCCGCATACCTGACCCTCACTGGTCTTCGTGCGAAGGTGAACATTCTCACTCCCATTATACCTGATGCTGACTGCTCTCCGTTGGCTGCTTGAAGCCATTTTTGATGGACTCCAACCAGAACTCTTTTTGTTTTTCTCTTTCACTTCTTCATTCTTTCATAGAATTTCTTCACTCTATACTTACCGACCCATTGTTTCAGTCTAGCCTTGCAGCTGTGTTTCTCTCATTTTCTCAGTGTTTCTATCATATTTGATTTCTCTTTCTTAGGATTTCTTTAGCTTTGTGTTCTTGCTTCCATCATTTGATAATCAAGAGATTTTAATAGGATACTTCGACCTACATATGTGTTAAATTGGGAATAGTTGCAACCATATTACTAACACTTTTAATGGATCATCAATTCCCTAACGCACGACATTGATTCTCCATAGTACTCTGCGAAGCTTTTAATTGTCTTTTGACCATTTCATACTTCGTGCTAAACTAGCCTTTGATTCTTTGGCATTGCAAGTGGATACACTAGGATTTTATTCTTTATCGTCATGCCATGTCAGGGATTCTTTAAGATTCGTATTTCACGTGTTCTCGTGACCTTCTCTTGATTTTTCTTGCAACTCAACACATTATATCTAAAAAATACCAAGTCATTATGTCAATTCATTATTGACATTTAATCTGCATATACAATAGTTTTTAGATGAAATTAATCCTGCAAAAATGCTGAATTTAAATGAATTCAATTCACTGCATAAATGTCTTTGTACTCGAAATTGTTCATTCTCTGCTAATACAGTAAGTACTAGAAGTAATACAACTTGAAGGACATTTCATTCTAGGTTTTAAGGAACCTTTTCGCACCATGTATTTCTTTTAGTACGTACGATCCTTTCCCAATTGCTTTTGCAATCTGAAAAGGACCTTCCCAGTCCACCTTGAGCTTCCTCTGGTTCCCTGTCACTCTTTGAAGGACCCAATCATTCTTTTTTGATGCTCCTCAAATTTACTCGATTCGCGTACTGATATAGGCCACTCACCTGAACTCCTCTAACAAATCCAAGTTGTGAGATATCTACATCGTATTTGTGGCATCGTCAGAGGCGATCTCTGTTCTGAGAGTAGGCAAGCTTACCTCTGTTGGGATGATAGCCTTGATTCCATACACTATTGAATACGGGGATTCTGTTGTTGAGGATCTTTTGGTTGTTCTGTATGCCCAAAGGACTTTTGGCAAATCTTCCAGCCATGCTCCATTTTTATCTTCTAGGTCTTTCTCAATGTTGGCGAAGATAATTTTTGTTGTTGCATATGCTAGCCCATTTCGCTTTGGATAACTAATAGAGGAGAAACTCAGTTTCATCATTAAGCTTTCACAGAGCTCCTACACTTTAACACTTGGAATGGAGTGCCTTTATCAACCACAATTTCCATCGGGATCCTGAACTGGCATATTATGTGCATCCACACGAAATTCATAGTATCCACTATTCCCATAGAGAAATACGCTTCTACAACCACCCATTTAGTAAAATAGTCAGTTGCCAATAACACATACCTCATTCCTCCTACAGCTCAGGGGTGTCACCCACTATATCCATTCCCCATTTAGCAAACGGCCACTAGGCAATGATAGAATGTAGCTATTGGCTGGTATTGTAAATATTTAATACGGAAGTCTGCGTAATCAGTATCAAGTAATATGTAACGTCCTGAATATTTAAGACTCGATAATGAATATAAACGTTTTCATTTAACGAATTGTTTAAAATTTCGTATATAGAATATATATTTTTTAAAATCATATGGCCATACTTAATATTTAATACAAACATAGTTTATGAAATGTAAATTGAGCCATGTTTATGAAAATAAAACAACATTTCCAAAAAAAAAACAACAGCTTCCCAAAAGGTCGGTCCACATGCACATCCACAAAGTAGACTCCAACGCTCACTGCTCTGCTTTTCCCTTGTTATTACCTACAACAGGGAACAACTAGGTAAGCAAAAACACTTAGTAATTTCAACTTTAAAACAAAAGTATGTAGAAAAGACAGGTGGTCAGTGACGAAGTCACTGACCACTGATAACAATATTTCAACAAAATTAGGGTTCCGAATCTATCTGGACCCTAAGAATTCAATTTAAAGAATGCAAAAGTTTCTTGGAAAACTAATGGTTATGCTTGATAACAAATGGAAAACTATTTCAGAAAAACAGATAAATCCCCGCACTCATAAAATCCCAAAGCAAACAGATATAATATATCACAATATAATTCGAGACCAACACTCGACAAATTCTGACAATTCAGGCATATCACGCCCTCCAACATATTTGCTAATCAATATGGGAGAATCGAGTCTCAACACTAAGATCTAGCCTATAAATATATCCATAAAGGGTAACTATCGAGTTACCTAGGGCATCGCTACTTATCCAAAAGTAAATCCCTCATAAGGGTAACCATCAAGTTACTTAGGGTATTGCTACTATTCAAGAGTGTAATCAAAGTCAAAAGGGTTTACAGAGACTTCTATGTTATTCAGTGGTGCTGGCGAGCAGTTGCCCCTAGGGTGTTCAACCTCACTCAAACATGGCAACCCCTAGTATCTCTAGGCACTCTCACTGAATGGCCAATATTCACAGCTGCTATCCAGGAATAACTTATACGAGTAATTTCCTAGGTTCTAAGCGTTGAATGATTTAGTAAGAATGAGGGCCCCAAGGTCCCATTCATTTTGGCGCCCCTAGGTTTAAACCAACAATCGGAAAGATCGCCGATCCTGGGCAATGAATATTTGTTCTTGATCGTTACTTTGTTCATCTCCCAATAGTGAATGCACATTCTCATCGAGCCGTCTTTCTTCTTCACGAATAAGATTGGGCCTCCCCATAGAAAATGGCTTGGCCTTATGAACTTCTTGTGTAGTAACGCTTGCAGTCGCGATTGCAACTCCTTGAGTTCAGCTGGCGCCATCTTGTAGGGAGTCTTTGAGATCGGCGTAGTTCATGGAATTAGGTCTTTCTCAAACACGATCTCTCGGTCTGGTGGAATCCTTGAGAGATCTTCGGGAATACGTTGGGAAACTTGCACACAACTGGTACATCAAAAGGTTATTGACCCATCTCTTTATCCTTATCCACTATGCTTGTGAGAAAACCGATGCATTCGTCACTCAACAATTTTCTCGCCTTCATTGTAGAAATCATGGGGCACTTCTTCTCTCTTGATGTACCGTTGAACTCGAACGGTTCTTCTCCCTCTATGGTAAATACCACTTTTCTACGCCTGCAATTGACAATGGCTCCATATTTTTAACAAATCCATCCCAAATATGACGTCGTATACATGTAGGTCCAAGACTAACAGATCCTCTATCAACTCACGACCTTCTATCCAAACAGGTACGACTCTAACCCATGTCCGCACCAGAATATCCTCTCCTGAAGGTAAGGATACCCCACAAATAGAAGGCATATGCTCAGGCATTCTATATAATTTTTCCACAAGGGATGCAGATACAAAAGAATGTAATGCAAAAGTATCCATTAATGTATATGCCGAGGTTTGGGTGATATATATCTGACTTAACACCATATCATGGTTCCTTTGTCGCCTTTCGTAAGCACATAAACTCAAGGTAGAGCTCCAATTTGTTTCTGCTGGTCATTTTCATTGCCCTTAGCTGGCATTCGAAAGTCTATAGCAAAGTGCTCCAAATTTCCACAGTTATACCATACCACAGAGTTACCCCGAAGGCATTGGTTACATATGTTGCACAGTGGCCATTGATCAAACTCACGTCTTGGCTGTTTGTTGGGACTAGCCATTGCCTGATTGGGATGTCCCAATTTTCTTTTGTTATTTCCCCTAACATTCGGCCTTGAGCCTCTTGGTTTGTTTTTCCTCCTCGAGTTCTGGTCGAACCACGGGTTGAAATTTCCTCTTGGCCCATTTTGATTGGCCTGAAACTGCCCGAGGTTGTTGGGAGTGTACCTACTGTCTTTGGTCTTCTGTAGTTCTTTCCTGTCTGACAAGGCCCAAGACTCTTGGTGAAGAGCCCATTCCACAACTTTGGCATACGTATCTGGGCCAGTCCTACCAGTGCTACACACTTGGCAATGTCTTTGTGTAGGCCCTTCATGAAAGTCCATATCTTATTCTCTTCAATGTTCACATGGTTCTTCACGAATCTAGACAACTGGTCAAATTTTTTAATGAAGTTCTGCATGCTCGATGTTCTCTACTTCCGATTTGTGAACTCATTCACACTGAAGTACTTGGCATTGAGAAAGATCAAGAACTCTAACCATTCCATCTCGCCAACATTATGCCCTTTCTTGGCTGCGTCCCACTAGATGCGGGCACCTTTTCTCAGCATATAGGTCACACAAACTACCTTTTCTCTCTCAGTAGTTCACATGAAGTCGAAGATCCTTTCCAAGATACTGATTCATTCCCTTGCCACTGATGGGTCAGTGGTCCCCTCGAATGTAGGTGGATTTTGGTTGCTGAACCTTTCTGAGACATGTTTCGCTCAGGCAGCTCTTGGTACTTCTACTAGCAGTACAGGTTGTTCAACGATAACCTGCAGGGCAGGGTTCTGTTCTTCATTGTTTTTAGGTGGTATTTCTTTATTTGGTGGCATGGGGAGTCATCCCAAAAGGGTATTAAACCTTTAAGTTTGGAGGGCATCAGAGTCCTCCTGTGTCTTTTGCCCTCTTTCTATTTGGCCTCCCTACATCACCATTAGCCTTGCAGATTATTCATCTACTCTGCTATCTCGAAAACTGTAGTAGCTTGGGTTGGAGCTATAGTGGCAGGCGCGTTCTGAGCTCTAGCAGCAGGCGAGGCCAACAACACTCATTTCTCTCTGAGTTCCTGTCCTTGACATTTGTTTGATTTAAAATAAAAAAGCTCCATAGCACATAGAGGCGAGAAGTTAGTACCAACACAGATAGTTACTTAATATCATATCTAAGCACGCCAAATATTTCAAGCACAACAAGCATTCCACATTTTTTTTTTAACAAAAGTTAGAAACTTTACTTCATAACTTATACTATCCCCAAATATTTATATTTAGTGATGTGGCAATTGGATAGATATGTGTCAGTTGAAAGCACACTTTTATCAATGAGTTGGCTAAAGACATGAGAAGGGTTGAGACCAGAAGTGTGTCATGCTAGACCAGAAATGAAACATGGCTGACCAGAGGCGTGTTTGCCTTAGCCAACCAGTGTGTTCCATGCCCAATCCTTTGCCCATGCTGACCAGTGAAATATGGCCGACCAAAGAGTGTTCCATGCCGTCTAGTGATGTTCAACTAGTAATTCTTTTTGGTGTGTTAAGCATTGTCATGGCTGGTCAGTTATCTCAGAAGTTATCTTCTAAGTGACTCTTCAGTACAGCCTCAGTAACAGCTTCGACCTCAATCATTCGCAACTGCCGCGGGAATATCTTAAACATCTCGGAATAATAGTTATATTGATGTAATTTGTTTATTATTCATTAATTAAAGTTGTTGAAACAATGAAGGACCATGTTAAAGCGGGATATTTTTCATGTACGATCCATGAGCATATAAATAAATGGCTCATGGCATCATTCGGGGGGATAAAATTCTGGGAGTATTTTTTACTGAAAGTTTAGAGAAAAAACAGATTGTATCTTTTAACTTGCACTGGAGAAACTCAGTTGACTCAGGTTCATTTGATCTCAAGTGTAGGTCAAATATATCACAACTCCAAGTGGATTAGGCTATTACCAACAAATTGGGGCTGAGCCACTATAAAAATTACTTGTGTTATTTCCTTCTATTCAAGGTTATTGTTGTTTTTGAGTCTACTTGCAGTTGGCCAAAATTATGGTCAACATTTTTGGTGCTTTCATTGAGAGCCTGAATAGAAGAAATACATTGCTACCCTACCAATATGGCTCTCCCTAGAATACCAGCATGGCTTCCAAAAATCCAAGTACGTCAAAAGAGCCATCTAGAGAAGAAGGTCATGGACCTCAGAACCCTGAGACTGAGCCCAGGGTCTTTCTCGAGGAGACCACTCCAGAATTTGAACAACTCCAGGAAGCAATAGGTGCTTTCCAAGAGGAGATGATGCAATTCAATGCTCGACAAGAGTCTTTTGTCGAGGAAATGGCCAGGCAGAAGGCTGCATTAGAGCAGAAAAAACAGGAGATGGATGCTAGGAGTGAAGAGATTAGGCGACGACAGGAGGAGGCCGACCAACGACATCGTGAGGCTGCACTTGCTCTAGAAGCGGCCACTCAGCTGACCCAAGCCAATGCCCAAACCGCAGCACGAGGAGCAGCCACACAGGGAGCAAGGAACAATAATGCAGATCAAAGAACCACTGGCAGAGCCAATTCTCGGGGACTAGACAGAGATAGGAGTAATCCTTCTGGTCGGGAGGATGATGGGGTCCGCTCCGGAATTGCCTCCGGAACTATAGAACTCCCTCTAGGAGCCACCGATCAGAAACTTCTAGATCAGGAAATCAACCGGTCGGACAGTAAAAAGACTCCACCCAGGTAGGATAAGACCAGAACTCCTCGAGATAAGAAGACTTCACAGTTCAAAGATGGACATAATCGTGATGAGGCTGATAGTCATCACACTGACCGGTCAAAGGAAAAAGAGGGAAATGACCAACAAGGAGAAAAAGATTGCCCGACACGTACAGGAAGGCCACCACTACATCTCGGCCAGCAGCGCAGTGGGAGAGAGTAGGTCCCGCATGGTAAGCCTTCTGAAAAAACTCGGAGTACAACATTTGATCGCTTAGTAGGACGCACTTCCCGGAAGGATCTAAGGGACGTTATCAGTGACAAGAGGAGGACCATCCCGGTCGAAGGGAAAAATATGAACCAACCTGCCAGCCAAGTATAAATACTTGATGACTGTGCACTAGATGGAAATGCCCGACCAGGCAGTCATGACCTTGGAACCTTGTTAGTTGCACCAGCCATCCAAGCCCAGCTTGATGTGCTAACGGCCGTGGTACAAGGTTTGTCAAAACATTCTTCTGGAATGGATGCAGTAGAACATAGGAGTGGCAGTCCGTTTTGTGCCCGAATCATAGCAGCCCAACCACCGACAAAGTATAAAGCACTGGTGCTGCCAATATATACAGAAAAGGCAGATCCCATAAGACATGTTGGGAAATTTGAAGACCAAATGGAGCTGCTCGAAGTAAGTGACGATTATTGTTGTAAAATTTTCCCTACTACGTGTCCGATACTGCCCAGGAATGGTATTGGAAATTCAAGCCGAATTCCATTACCTCTTGGGAAGCTTTCAGAAAGGAATTCTGTAGACAATTTAGTGCTGCTCGGACTCCACCAGTTTATCCCAACCACTTGGCTGATATCAAACAAGGAAAGGATGAGTCTCTAAAGAATTATATACAGAGATTCATGAGAGAGGCCAACCGAGCAACTACTGTCGGAGACGAAGGGAAGATGGTTGCCATATTCTTTGGGATAACTTATCGCAGCCTTTTGTGGGATAACATACATCGCAATCCAATTTCAACACTCCAACAATTTCTTGACCGAGCTGACAAATATATGAAATTGGATGACACGATTGAGAAATAGGAGAAAGGCATAAACAATCCGGGCGGATCAACTGATCCTCCTAGGAATGGAGGAAATAGTCAAAATGGTGGAAATAAGCTTGGGAATAACGGGTCTGACCACCATGAAGAAAAGAAGGATAAGTCGGGTCTGAATGATAAGCCGACCAAGTTGAGCCTCGATTCACAAATTACACCACTCTCTCAGCCAGCCAGGCAGAGATATTTCTTGCAAGTCACCAAGAGGTTCCCTACCGGAAACCCCCACCTATCAGGAAGGACATGAGTAAAAGAGACATGAATAAGTTTTGTCATTTCTATGGAGACTACGGTCACGATACAAATGAATGCAACCATCTCAAAGACGAGATAGAGTTTCTTCTCCGATCAGGAAAGTTAAAAAAGTACCAGGCAGAGAAAATCCAAGGAGAAGGAAGCAACAATAATCTTGGTTTCAAACGACAGCGGTGTCCACCCTTGCAACCCGAGCCTGTGGACTTGTAATGACCCAACTAATTCTAAGAACTACTAGGCTTAGCTACTATTTTTGAGAAAACATACACAAGATATAATCACAACTTTATTGAAAACTCCAAAGTAAATATTGAAATACATAAATGCACGGTATGGGATCCCATTGTTTTAAAATAAAACATAACTTTAAACTAAAGGAATTTTTTTACAAAACTAAATGCGGAAAAATACATAAAAACATAATTTGAAGAGACTAAATAAAAATAAGGTCATCCTCGAATCGATCACGCAATCCATCGAAACCCTTCATCCTTAATACACAAACCAAGCTACCAAGAATCCTTCCATCGCCATAACTATTTTCCTGCATACATAAAAATAAAGGAATGAGCCTAATGCCCAGCAAGGAAAATATACTAGCACATATATCATAAAACATAAACATAAGACTACAAAACATATGACTATAAAATATGCATTATAATGGCCATCATACTTCTTGGGGCTTGCTAGCTAAGCAATCATATGCCCATAAATTTACGAGGCTTAGTTATATAGACAAGTCATATAAATTTATGGGGCTCGTTATCTAAACAATCATATGCCCAAGGAATAAATTGTTGGGACTTGTTATCTAAACAAGTTATATGTTTGTTATCTAAACAAATTATGTGAATGTTATCTAAACAATTTATATGCTAAAAAGGCTAAAACATATCATACATAAATCATAGCATATATCAAAACTTAAAAGCATACAAGATCTATCCTATTTTCCTTACCAACACCGTGATTTTTGAGAACAAGGACGGAATTTGGAAAACTCCTAAAACCAACAACAAGAATAGTGAGTATTTCTAAAGAAAAGAAATGGAAAGAAGAGAACTAAACCACCAAGAGGAGACTTACCGAAAAGAAACCTTAAGTTCAAAATCCTTGAATACCTAACCTAGAATTTAAACAACGAGTTAGGATCTGAATGAAAACTAAAGAAAACTACAGAACCATGTAGAAATGAACTTAAGAATAAGAATACCTTTGGATGTAATAGAACCGATCTACACCTCGATATTGAAAACACACTCTAAATCTCACTTCCCCAGTGTTTATAAAGCTCAAGATGATAAAGCTTTTATCCCAACCCAAGTGTTTATCACTCTATAGTAACCCTAGCAGCTTGAAGGCTCTGAACACAGCTTGAAGAATGAGAAAAATGTCTGGGTACTAGGTTCTATTTATAAAGTTCAAGGAGTGAACTATCTTCTTTTAGCTTGAATAAAAATAGTGAGTATTAATTAAAAAATATTTGAATATTCGTTCAGTAGGTGCAGAAGACTCGGTCAAAATGTTCAGAGGTCAGTCAAGAGGTTAGGAAATGAATCAAGCTCGGTTTCAACATCGTTTGAAAATATTTCGCTAGGGTCGATATATCTCCGATCATAGGCGATATATCGCCTGGCCTTATGTCCTGAGTGCTCGTCATTTCGTTTGTGCGAAGTTGACGTGTTTTTCGTATTCCCGGTGTGGTGATACATCGGCTCCTATGTTGCGATATATCGACATACGTGAATATATTAAACACATAAGTGCACTTTTTTAGCATAATTGAATTGATTAATCGGGTTTGACTGAGTAATATGACATTCCACCAAGTTCTGGAAGGGTCTAGAGCTTCTAGAAACTTCTATTTTTGAACTATCCACTTAAAATGCTTAAATCCTCAAATAAACAATATTGTGAAAATGTCATGCTCTTAATGGTCTTGGAAGATTCTAGAGATTTCTTGAACTTTCTTCTATTTAAACTATAATTAAATCCTTAAATAGACATGCACATGACAAGTGTCATGATCTTATTAATTCTATCTAAACCTTATAGTATAATAAATAACATCTTTATAATCAGCTATATTAATCGAACCTTATGTTATAATTAATATTCTTAAACTATAGGTTAAACTTATAAAATCTGTATGTGTTGCTACGAATGTTGAACTAAGTCTCGGCTTGAACCAAAAACCACCGTAACTATCATACTATAACTACTACTACTACTTCTACTACTACTACTACAACTACTACTACTACTACTACTACTACTACTACTACTACTACTACTACTACTACTACTACTACTACTACTACTACTACTACTACTACTACTACTACTACTACTACTACTACCACTACCACTACCACTACCACTACCACTACCACTACCACTACCACTACCACTACCACTACCACTACCACTACCACTACTACTACTACTACTACTACTACTACTACTATCTGACTAGCTAAGTAAAATTATGGGACTCTACAGGACTTCACTTTAGACACTATATGTGAGGGTCCACATTTGGCTGGGGATAGTAATAAAGCAAGAGATAGATATGCCCAAACACTTCGACATGAGTTGGATGCAACGTCAACATCGGTCATGACTGTAGATGAGTGGCCTCCGAAGAATCCACGGTATGAAAGTTAGTCTGTCACTTTTGCTGAGGATGATGCTTGGAATGTGAGGTATCCTCATAATGACTTGCTCGTCATTACAGTCCTAATTGCAAAT
Organism: Humulus lupulus; assembly: GCF_963169125.1. Lineage (NCBI taxonomy): Eukaryota > Viridiplantae > Streptophyta > Magnoliopsida > Rosales > Cannabaceae > Humulus > Humulus lupulus. The sequence goes on from NC_084796.1 coordinate 113,319,207, forward strand.
ATGAAGGTGAAGAGATGTCTGGTTGACACGGGAAGTTCTGTGGATATTATTGACAAGTCGTCTTTCGAAAAGATGAAATTATCCATCAATGACTTGAAGCCATGCTCTCAAGTTATTTATGGATTTACTGGAGAAGGATTGTCACCAGCTGAAACAATCAAATTACCGGTCACAACAGGAGACACTCCTAGGCACGAGATAGTCATGAGAGAGTTTTTGATAGTAGATTGTTCGTCGGCTTACAATGTGGTGATTGGTCGACAACTACTCACGGCCTTACATGCGGAAGTTTCTATATGGCACCTTTCCATGAAGTTCCTGACCAGTACAGGACTAGGTTGTGTCCAGGGAGACCAAAGAGAAGCTAGAGAGTGTTATATTGCTTCGGTTGTTAAGGCACAGAAGGGAGCTAAGGAGAATACTATGATTGTGTGTGTAAATAGAGAAGAAGTAGATGACATGGATATCGACCAACATAACATTGTGATTGTAGCCGACCAGGAGAAAGTTTTAAAAGTTACCAACCAAGAAAGTACTCTTGGTTTCAATGAGATTTAGGCCCCATTCGGTGATGAAGTCACCAAATAGGGTGTTGCCCAAAGCGAGGGAATGGACATTGATCCTCACTTTGGGGATTTAGAGAGTAAAGTAGGACCAATGGAGGACTTAGAGGAGGTCCCAATAGATGAAAACAAACCGACCAGAGTGGTCAAAGTTGGGAAGAAGTTAAAGTTGGAAGTGAGAGCACAGCTGGTAGAATTTTTGTGAAGGAATCAAGATGTCTTCGCCTGGTCTCACAAGGATATGGTGGGTATCTCACCAACTATGATCAGCCACATGCTCAACGTGGATGAAAGCTACCCAGCAGTGCAGCAGAAGAGAAGATTGCTTGACAAGGAACGAGCAAAGGCTCTGAAAGAAGAAGTCGAGCGACTAAAGGAAAACAAGTTCATAAGGGAAGCTTATTACCCCGCCTGGGTTTCTAACCCAATATTAGTGCCCAAGTCCAATGGGAAGTGGAGGACTTGCATGGAATTTAAAGATCTGAATAAAGCATGTCCCAAGGACTGTTTTCCCTTGCCGAGGATAGACCAGTTGGTTGACGAAACTTCTGGTCATGAAACTTTTTCGTTCATGGACATTTACTCGGGCTATAATTAGATAAGTATGCACCCTTCCGATGAGCAACATACTAGCTTCCGAACAGATGTAGGGTTGTATTGTTATAAGGTTATGCCATTCGGCTTGAAGAACGCAGGAGTCACCTACCAGTGTTTAGTGAATGGCATGTTCCGCGACTTAATCGGCAAAAACATGGAGGTGTACGTAGACGATATTCTGATAAAGTCAAAAGAAGCTGAAGGGCATGTATGAGATTTGGAGGAATGCTTTGCAGTACTTAGAAAATATTGCATGAAGCTGAACCCCCTCAAATGCTCGTTCAGAGTTGTTGACGCGGTTCTTCGCCAACAGGTAATTAAGAAAAGAAGAGAAAGGGATTAGTGCTTGTGTTGAACCAAAATAGATAAATGATCTTAGAAATGAAATGGTGACTCAAAATACTTTTTTTACGTGGTTTAAAGGTTAAAATCCTTCTACTCCACTAGTCAGTATTATTGCTATATACTGAGTATTCTTTTACAGGGTATTTCTTATAATATAGAATCCAACCCCCTATAACTCCCAGGGTCTCCATATTTATAGGAGAAGGCACCTGAGAGTTGTAAGAAGGTCATCCTGTGACCTTCTTACCTATCATGTCAACTCTGTGACATTCATGATTAATTCCTAAACCTGACACATAAGTGTGGTCAAATCAATAGGTAAGGGGATAATGGGCCGCACGACCCAAACCAGTCGTGCGTGTCTAAATACGCACGTTCCTGCTGCGTGTCCGAGAAGTCAGGGGTATATCAGACACATGATGTCTGATATATGCACGTTCACCTTGCGTGATTGACTTTATAAAAGGTCACAGTCTCCAACTCCAGCTCGTACCACGAGCTGGATGCTTCCCTCGACCTGTGGCCTTCAGAGTCCAAGCTCAGTCCTTAAGCAATCTTGGCCAAACCTTAGGTTACCTCGAGCTAAGGAGGTAGGACCTTACGATGGCAGCTCCGGTCTTGGGGATGTTCACGTGGTAGTCGTGATTAGGCCGTATCTCAGCTCGCTAATCAGCCCTTGGGAAAATCAGGGCATACATCTGCCCCCCAAGTCCCTGCTCATGGTGCACGACGTCGAACAGGGCCACAGTTGGGGCTTTTAGGCTTCCCCAAGAACTCTTCATATTCCACAATCTTCGCAGGCGTCGAATACATGGAACATCATGGTTAGTGACGGTACATCTTCCGAGAACCGCATTTAATGGCCTAGTCTATACCCAACCGTTGTTTTGCCTTTCGAGTGGAGGGCCTTGGATCCCACATCAGGGCAATCCAACGGCCCTCTTCATGTGACCCTTCATGCATATAAAAGGGGTGGCCACCTTACGCATCGGCCACCCGTTCATTTGAAATTTTTCAGAAATTTTCCTCTTCTTCTCTCTTCATCTTCAGAAGAAAAAAACCCTCTTCTTCCCGACCGCCATTCCTAACGCTCAAGAAGTTCAGGTGCAAAGACTCCTTCGAAGCCTTGGAACTGACTACTCCGACGAAGCCCCAACCCAGGCGATACCTTCATCCACTTCCCAGCCAAACACTCTGTAAGTCTCCTGACTGTGCATGCTTTGAAATTATTTTTTCTTTACTGTAGCTTAGGTAAATATTTACTGTAGCCACATGCAAGGGTTTGCTAGGTTTTGTGGGAATGAAGGGTGAAAGCCTTTTAGGTTAGGGTTTCTTTGCAGTAGAAAACCGTTTAGGAGCATGGTTTATAAGGTGCGTTTTCTGGGGAAAATTTCTGGGTAGGATTTTCGATATGCTGGTTTAGAGTATTCAGTATTTTTGGGTGCAAAACCGGGTAGCTTAGGGGACACACTTCACAGGCGGTTTTGCCTTCTTGCCTACTGAAACTTTCCTCCCAAGGCAAAATTCTATCCTGACCCTCCTGACACACGAATTTCGAGTAATCAGGGATCTGTTGGGAGCACAGGCGCGTGTTCTTAGAACCGCGTGGTCTCACTCTCCACGGGCTGGGCTTACCTCAGCTCGTGTCAAAGAAACACATTCAGATTCTCTTCCACCTTAGTCGCCCTTTTCTAAAATTTCTTCTTTTTGTTCGCTAGGCGACCAAATGGGACCCAAGAAGAATGCTCCCAAGAAGCCTGTAGGAAGCTTGCCCTCCCGTCAAGACAAAGGAAAGGAGGTGATGGTCGAATCCCCGATCCCCAACTTCGGGCCAGCGGTGGAACAGGAGCTCGAGGTGGCCCCTGATGCGTTCTTTGAGGCGGAGAGGATCGTCTCAAAGATTACCGACCAGGCGAAGGTAAACAAGATCTTCCTCTCCCACAAGATCGACCTGGGGAGAGAATCCGTGATTGCCCGACCTCCCACAGAGGGCGAGCGGAGCTGCGCACCGTTTGATGAGGCATTCTCAGCCTGGAGCGACGAGCATTTCAAGGCGGGGGCCTTCCTCCCGTTGGATCAATACTTCGCTGATTTCCTCAATTACGTGAGGTTGGCCCCATTCCAGCTCCCCCCCCCCCCCCAACTCTTATCTGCTGTTGGCGAGGTTAAGATATTTATTCTTGAAACAGGAGTGGGAGGTCCCCACTCCTGCAGACATTATGTATTTTTTCTGCCTCAAGGCTAGCCCGGAGCAGCGGGGGCGAGGCGACGGGTTCTATTACTTAACCCGGTTCCCCAACACGGCTGCGGTCATCGAGCTGCCCAGCCACCCCAACGACTTTAAAGATCAATTCTTTATGTCGACGGTGTTCCAAAACTACGAGCTCTACTACTTCAATCGTCCTCGTAAGTGCCTTTCAACCTTAGCTCATAAGTTAAGTATCGTTTAGCTTCCCTTTTATCGGCTTCTGACTTAGGATAATTCTGCAGCCATCTTCGCGAGGACAGAGAAATCTGTGACCCATGGGGCCCAGTACGAGACACTGGCGGGCTTGCCCCTCAGTGAAAAAGACTATCATCAACTCATGACAGACGAGACGATGGTGGCCTATAAGCTGATCTCCCCAGGCCAGACTCTGAACTTGAGGAGGCCCCGGGCGCTTCCCCCAACTCACGATACTAGGCCTATCATCGTGGAAGAGGTCGCGGGGGATGAATATGAGGAGGACGAGGAGGACGAAGTTCCCCTCATGAGGAACAGGAAGCGGGCGTTGGAGGCCACCCAGAGAACGGATGAGGAGAGGAACCAGTCCGGAGCAGCCGCGGGTCCTTCTTGCCAAGGTAACCCTTATATGTTTAGGAATTTAGATAGGTCCACTGCCGACCCCCGGATAACTAGGTTCAATCCTAGACAGCTCGTCCAACGTGTCGACCAGCTCATGCTGGATTACCAAGATAGCCGCCCTAGGGGTACCGTAGTCATAGACAACACCCTAGCGTTTAGGTCGATCCTATTCGAGGAGTATGGGACCAACCTTCGGTCATGGCCATCACTCTGGAGGGGTGCCGTAGCTCCGGGACTTAGACAATATGTAGAAGAATCTAGCCCGGAACCAGTGTCGGATCCAGAACTTACGCCAGCTCGGGAAATAATAGACTTAGATTCTCCCGCAGGAGCTCCGGGGCCGATGGTCGTAACCATAGGTTCTTCTTCTAGCTCGGGGGGTAGGATCCCTTTTAGTATATATATACTTGAATTTCTCTTTTTCCCCCTTTTTTTTGTTTTTGAATGGTTGCTAACTTGTGTACTAACCATATCTTTTTTTTGACAGAAGAGATGTCTCAGCCCGGAGGGAGTCTGCGAGCTGCGTTCGCCGGGGGGAATCCCTCAGCCGGGGCCTCTGGGCCCAAAATGAAGAAGCCCCGGACTTTAAAGAAAACCGTCGGGACCCCAACCAAGTCTCCTGCAAAGGAGAAATATGAGCCCCCCGCCGCTCAGGTCGTGGGAACTGTTCCTCCTGCTGCAGGGGGGAGCAGCATGCCCCCACCCCCTCTGCAAGCTCCGGCCTTCGTTCGGGACACAGGGGCAGAGCTCGGGACTTCAGCAATTTCAATCTCCGAGGTGCGCATCCCGGTTGACCCCCAGGACCTGGAGAAGATTCCAGAGGCCTTCCGGGGGACGGTGTATGAGTCGGCGAACTACGCCGTCAGTCACATCTACAAGTTCAATGAGAAGGAGCTCAGGGCCATCAAAACCAGGAGCCCGGTGGGCGTGCTGGAGTCTTCATTGGGCATGGCCCTAACGGTAAGCTGAACCCACCCTTTTATGGTTTTTGATTATCATGCCTTGCCCTGTTTTTCCTTTCTCCCTTCTTTTTTTTTTCTTTTCTAAGGCATGTGCCTCTTCGTTTTCATAGAGTGCCGTTTCCCTTCATCGGAGCATAGCCAAGACCAAGGCCCAGCTTGAGGAGATGAGGAGCGAGCACCAGGCGGTTGTGGCCAACCACCAGACCTCCTTGCAGACGGCTAAGGACGCCCTGGCGGCCACACAGGTTGAGCTGGAAGAGGCCCGTCCCAAGCTACAAGAGCTCGAGACCACCAAAGCCGTCCTCACCGCGTCGCGGGCAGACCTAGATACTGCGAAGGCTGAGGCCAAGGCCGCCCTGGAGGCCGAGCAGGCAACTTCAGGCACCACCATGGAGGACATGTTCTACCATTACTGGGCCTATAATCAGGATGCCGACTTCTCCTTCTTGGCAGCGGACGTCTGGGAGCCCTTGCTGGAGAAGTTCAAAGCTCGCCTCGAGAAAGAAGCACCTTCCGAGGCCGGGGAAGTCTCTGGCGCAGCTGAGCAGGGCGAGACGGTGACCTCCAAGGGGCCAACTGGTTGAACCTAGGGCCTTTCCATTCTGCCCACACTCTTTCATTCTTATTTTTTGTTGTTGTAACTTTTGCATGAGGTGTTTCCACCTCGAGACAATTAATTTTTACCTTTAAATTGGTTAACTCCCTTTTGCCTCTATGCATTTCAGTTACAATTTTTTCAAAAACATAGTTCGCGTTAACTTTTATCAATATCTCGTGCTCTTTAAGAAGAACAACGATCAATCGATTTAAATCAACTTCTAAGTTTTTTGACCTGGTTATATCCAGAAACTTAATTTGAAAACTTAGTTCGTGTTAATTTTTATCAATATCTCGTGCTCTTTAAGAAGAACAACGATCAATAGATTTAAATCAACTTCTAAGTTTTTTGACCTGGTTATATCCATGAACTTAATTTGAAAACTTAGTTCGTGTTAATTTTTATCAATATCTCGTGCTCTTTAGGAAGAACAACGATCAGTAGATTTAAATCAACTTCTTAGTTTTTTTGACCTGGTTATATCCAGGAACTTAATTTGAAAACTTAGTTCGTGTTAATTTTTATCAATATCTCGTGCTCTTTAGGAAGAACAACGATCAATAGATTTAAATCAACTTCTAAGTTTTTTGACCTGGTTAAATCCAGGATAGGACTTTGTTCGCGTTAATCCCTATCAATATCTTGCTTTTTTTAAGAAAAACAACGATCAATCGATATGAATTAACTTCTAAGTCATTAAGGCGACCTGGTTATATCCAGGTACCATATGCCCCCCAAGTAACTGGGAAAGGGTCTTTCGTGGTTACTTTAGATTACACTTGAAAACATGTACAAATATAAACAAAAAGTTAATTCTCATTGCTTAATACATAAAAAATGGTCCTCGATGATATCTCTTCAAATGGATGGCGTTCCAGGTTCGTGGGACTACCCCTCCATCTACCCGAGCTAATTTATAAGTTCATTCTTTATTGACCTCGATGACTTGATATGGCCCTTCCCAGTTCGGTCCCAAGACTCCATCTTTGGGATCCTTACTGGCCAAGAAAACTCTCCTGAGGACCAGGTCGCCAACGTTAAAGGCGCGATTCTTGACTTTTGAGTTGAAATAGCGAGTGATTTTATGCTGATAATGGGCGAGCTGGAGTTGCGAATCCTCTCGTCTTTCATCAACCAAGTCAAGGGAAGTGCAAAGTAGCTCGTGGTTGCGGTCCTGGTCATATGACTGGACCCTATGCGAAAGTACCTTAATCTCCACGGGGAGGACTGCCTCACTCCCAAAGGTCAGGGAAAAAGGAGTGTGACCCGTAGGAGTCCGATGCAAGGTCCGGTATGCCCAGAGAACCTGGGGGAGCTGTTCTGGCCAGACTCCCTTCGCCTCGTCTAGTCTCTTCTTGAGACTTGCCTTTAATGTCTTGTTGACAGCCTCGACCTGGCCATTCGCCTAAGGATAGGCCACGGAGGAGAAAATTTTCACAATTCCTTACCTTTCACAAAACTCGGTGAACAGGTCACTGTCGAACTGAGTCCCATTGTCGGAAACGATCTTCTTGGGCAGCCCGAATCGGCAGATAATGTTCTTAACCACGAATTCAAGGACTTTTTTGGAAGTTATCGTTGCCAGAGGTTCTGCCTCAGCCCACTTCGTGAAGTAGTCGATGGCCACCACGGCGTAACGGACCCCACCTTTTATAGTAGGGAGGGAGCCAACCAAGTCGATCCCCCAAACTGCAAACGGCCATGGGGAAGAGATCATCTTCAGCTCGACTAGGGGAGCTCGGGCAACTGTGGCGAATCGCTGGCACTTGTCGCACTTCTTCACGTATGAGATCGAGTCTTTGGACAGAGTTGGCCAGTAATAACCTTGCCTCACGACCTTTAAGGCCAAGCTTTGCCCCCCAGTGTGATCTCCACAAAAACCCTCATGCACCTCCTGCAAGATGGCTTGTGCTTCGCCTGGAAGAACACATCGTAGGAGAGGTAGGGAGTGCCCACGTCGGTATAGAACCCCGTCTACTATCGTATACCTGGGAGCCTGGTACAGAACTCTCTGCGCATCATTACGTCCATCAGGTAGCCTTCCCTCGGTGAGATACTCAAGGATGGGGGTCATCCAGGTCGCCTTGGCGTCGATCATCTCGACCTCCGCCCTGACTTCTTCTATACTTGGTTTCTCCAAGAATTCTACTGGCACTAACCCCAAGGTCTCCGTCTCCCCGGAGGTGGCGAGCTTGGCAAGAGCATCTGCATTAGCGTTCTGCTCCCGAGGTATCTGCACGATCGAGCCTTGCCCAAACGTGGATAGCTCAACCTTTACCCTTGCTAGATAGGCAGCCTGGTACAGAACTCTCCGCGCATCATTACGTCCATCAGGTAGCCTTCCCTCGGTGAGATACTCAAGGATGGGGGTCATCCAGGTCGGCCTGGCGTCGATCATCTCGACCTCCGCCCTGACTTCTTCTATACTTGGTTTCTCCAAGAATTCTACTGGCACTAACCCCAAGGTCTCCGTCTCCCCGGAGGTGGCGAGCTTGGCAAGAGCATCTGCATTAGCGTTCTGCTCCCGAGGTATCTGCACGATCGAGCCTTGCCCAAACGTGGACAGCTCAACCTTTACCCTTGCTAGATAGGCAGCCATCTTGGGTCTTCATGCTTGATAGTCACCCAGAACCTGGTTTTCCACGAGCTGGGAGTCACTGAAGCACTCGACGTAGCTCACCTTCAGCTTCTAGGCTATCCTCAGCCCAGCCAGCAAAGCTTCGTATTCGGCCTCGTTGTTGGAGGACTTGAATCTGAATCTCAACGCCAAGTGGAATCTATGTCCTTCAGGGGATATCAAAATGATTCCAGCTCTGGAGCCACTCTCGTTGGATGAACCATCCACGAATATCCTCCACGATGCCTGGGCCGAGGTGACCTGGGGTGAGTCTTCTGCAGGATCCTCCCGGAATCCTGTGCACTCTGCTACAAAATAGGCCAGGGCCTGACTCTTTATAGCAGTTCGTGGAGTGTACAAAATCTCGAACTGACTGAGTTTGATAGCCCACTTTAACAGACGTCCCGATGCTTCAGGTTTTTGCAAAACCTGCCTTAAAGGCTGATCGGTCATGACGTGTATTGAATGGGACTGGAAGTACGGCCTGAGCTTTTGCGGGGTCGTGATAAGGCAGAACGCCAATTTCTCCATCAACGGGTACCGGGACTCAGCCCCGAGAAGTCTCTTGCTGATGTAGTAGACTTGCTTCTGAACTCGGTCTTCTTCCCGGACTAACACGGCACTAGCTGCGTCCTCTGTGACAGCTAGGTCTAGAAAAAGAGGCTCCCCTGCTTTTGGCTTGGATAATACGGATGGCTCGGCTAGATGTGCCTTCAGGTCGAGGAAAGCGCTTTCGCACTCTTCTGTCCACTCGAACTTCTTATTTCCTCAGAGAAAGTTGTAGAATGGCAAACACTTATCGGTGGACTTTGAAATAAACCGATTGAGGGCTGCCACCTTTCCTGTCAGGCCTTGGACATCTTTGCGAGACCTGGGTGAGGGAAGCTCGAGCAATGATCTGAACTTGTCAGGGTTCGCCTCGATTCCCTGGGTATTGACGATGAAACCCAGGAATTTTCCCGATGCGACTCCAAAAGTGCACTTTTGTGGATTAAGCCTCATGCCATACTCCCGTAGTATCTTGAAACATTCCTCCAGGTCGGAAACATGGTTATCGGCAGTCTTTGACTTGACTAGCATGTCATCAACGTACACTTCCATGTTTTTTCCGATCTGGTCTGCGAACATTCTGTTTACTAACCTCTGGTACGTAGCTTCGACGTTCTTCAGCCCGAAGGGCATGACCTTGTAACAATAAACATTAGTCGGGGTCATGAAACTAGTGTGCTCCTGGTCCGTCGGATTCATGGCGATCTGATTGTAGCCTAAGTACGTGTCCATAAAGGACATGAGCTCGTTCCCCGCCGTGGCATCCACCAACTGGTCAATCCTTGGGCCAGGCTTTATTCAGTTCAGAGAAGTCGATGCAGGTCCACCATTTCCCGTTGGGCTTTGGGACCAGCACGGGGTTGGCGACCCAAATCGGAAACTTGGCTTCACGGATAAAGTCGCATTTTTTGAGCCGGGTTACTTCTTCCTCTAAGGCTTCATCCCGGGTTTTTCCTAGGCGTCTCTGCTTCTGGGACATTGCAGGAACGCTTTTATCTAGATGAAGTGTGTGCATGATGACACTCGGGCTGATTCCCACCATGTCTTCGTGTGACCACGCAAACACATCCAGGTTATCCCGCAGAAATCTGATCAACTCCACTTTCCTCTCGCTGCAGAGGTTTTTTCCAAGCTTGACCATACGTGACAGGTTCTGCGAATCGATGTTTACTTCCTCGAGCTCCTCAATAGCTTGGAGCTCGGATCTATCCCCGCCTATTCGGGGGTCAATATCCTCACTTAAGACGATATTTTCCCCTTTGGCGCTTTGAGGTTTTTCAATCTCAGGACCAGCCAAGGGGTCCCGAGATTCCTCTTCACCACTTTGGATGGCCATTGCCAGCTACCCAGGATTCGATTTTCCCTTCATGGAAATGCTGTAGCATTCCCTGGCAGCAAGCTGATCCCCACGGACAGTGCATATTCCCGTGGAGGTAGGAAATTTCATCGCGAGGTGGCGAATGGACGTGGCGGCCTCAAAGGCTATGAGCGTGGGCCATCCCAAAATTGCATTGTACGCAGCGGAGCAGTCGATGACCACGAACTCGAGGAGTTTGGAGACTGTCCGAGGTCCTTCCCCTAGGGTGATCACCAGCTCGATAGTCCCTATAGCTGCTGATCCTTCTCCCGAAAAACCATACAGCATCATGGAGGTCGTCTTCAGCTCGGTGACAATCAAACCCATCTTCTCTAATGTGGACCGGAATAGGAGGCTCACTGAGCTCCCATTGTCGATCAGCACCCTCCTAACCCTCTGATTAGCGAGCTGAACTGCTACGACCAGAGGATCATTGTGCGGGAACTGGACATGACCCCCATCTTCTTCCGTAAAAATAATCGGTTGTCTCTCCAATCACTGCTGCTTTGGCTGACGTTGCTCCGGGACGAACTCCACTCCGTTATGTGCCTTGAGTTCATTTATGTAACTCTTCTGGGCGCCCTTGCTTGTGCCAGCCATGTGCGGACCTCCAGAGATGGTGGATATCTCCCCTCCTATCACGGGAGGAGGGACGTCCTGATCTACCCGAGACCCGGGCTCACTGACCGGGACTTCTGGAGCAGGTCAACTTGCGGGAACCCTGTTCCGCGCATACTGGGCCAAGGGGCCGGCTCGGATGAGATTCTCAATCTCATCTTTTAAATGCCTACAATCGTTGGTATTGTGGCCAACATCGTTGTGAAAATGGCAAAACTTGGAGGTGTCTTTCTTCCCCTTTTGGTGCTTCAAAGGCTCCGGCCTCTTCCAGGGGAGGCGAGTAGAGTTGGCTAGGAAGATATGCTCCCTAGACTGGGTGAGCTCTGTATAAGTCGCGTAGACGGGCTTAAACTTGTCTACGAACATATTCTTCTTTTGGCCGTGCTGGCTGCCCTCGCCATTTCTCTTTCTTTTGCCTCCACCGAGCTGGTTGTTCTGTGGGACGTTTTGGGTCGCTGCCACGACCTCCGTCCCCACTCCTGCGGCTGAGGCTTTTGCCTCCTCAAAGTTGATCCATTCCTGGGCCCTGTTAAGGAATTCGTTCACTGAGCTAACTCCCTTTCTTTGTATATCTTTCCAGAGCTCCCCTCCGACGAGGATTCCAGTCCTCATGGCCATGAGCTCGGAGCTGTCATCCGCGTCTCTGGCCCGAGTAGCGACGTTTGCGAACCTGCTCAGGTAAGCCTTCAGAGTTTCGTCAGGCTGCTGCCTCACATTAACCAGAGAGTCAGCCTGAACGCGGGCAGCCTGGGTGGCTCGGAATGCCCTTTTGAAGTCAGCCAAGAAAGTTTTCCAGGAGCTGATTGACTGTCTTTTGCCTTGCTTGAACCACTGCCTGGCTGGTCCAGTCAATGTGGAAGGAAATATTGAACACCTCAACTCGGGGCCAATGTTGTGGGCCATCATCAGGGTGTTGAACATCCCCAGATGATCCGACGGGTCTCCGTCCCCGTTGAATTTAGACAGGTGCGGCATACGGAAACCAGGTGGGTAAGCCGTTGCTGCTATGCTGGGGGCGAAGAGCTCCATCTCGTCCCCTGAATCATATTCATCTTTTTCTTTCTCCGATAGGAGCTTCCTCATTAGCTCCTCCATCTGGGCCAGGTGCTTGAGGGTTTGGTCCTGATTTCCTTGGTTATTCCGGGGCTGTTCAACAGGTCCAGATCCATTGTACATATTTGGTTGGTTATTGCCCCTCCTATCTTGAGATAGGTTATTTGGGGCATTCCCGCCGTTACGTACTTTGGACAGAGCTCCCCCTAAGTGAGCATGGCTGTCACCTTCTACCTGCTCCCCTCTATGGGAGTTAAGGCGATCTCGCAGGTCGCCTCCTCGAGTGGTTTGTGGACTTTGTGCCGAACTTAAACGCTGACACAGGTCTCCGCCAGAGAGATCACTCTGGCGACTCCCGGTCCAGTAGCTCCTGTTAGAGAGACTTGGAGTCCGCCTTTGGTGGTGAGGATCTGGGCTTTCCCTCGGCGCCCTGCTACGTCGGGAAGGTCCGGCTGATGGCGGGTTTCTCCTGCTACTTCCATAAGCTAGAATATCTCGGACGGGCCGAGGAGGAGATGGATATATGATTGGAGACGGAGGATGCCTGACTAGAGAGGTGATCCTAGTTCCGTCAGGACGGATCAAATTAGGTGGGGGCCTTTCGGCTCTGCCAACCTGCGGGTCCCGTGCCTGGCGATCTGGACGAGCCGCAGGACGGCTGTTGGGGACGAGCTGACACTGCGAGCCCTCCCTGGACCTCCTTCTGGAATTTCCTCGAGCTCTCCTGGGTGCGCTCAAGGCTGGTTGGGAGCTAGGAGTTGAAGTTCAACCGAACGGTTGTACTGCTGTTGTTCGGCTCTAGGCATTTCTCTGAAGTTTGCCTCTCGACGGTGCGATGAAGGAGTGGAGTTGGCTGTCGGAAGTCTGTCCGAGCGGCTATGCCTGGACCGGTTACCCCGGCGAGACTTAGGAGCCTCACCTTGCCTCTCTCCAACGTTAGCGTCGGTTGTGAGAGGGGGTAGTCGTGCTAGCACATCCTTGATCTGTTGATTAGCTATTGTTAGATGGCTCCTCAGCTGAGCATTCTCCATCTCCACCGCAGTGTAATTACATGGGTTTGGATTAGGTGGCCGGGGTGCCGAACTTCCAGTGTCACCTTGGCCCGTCGACTATTTTCCTGGCCGCTGTTGGACTTCAGGAATTTGTTCGTCGGGGATGGCGACATGATGAGCCTCCTGCCCATCATGTTGTTCTGTCTCGTTACCGTGTCTGGATCGAGTAGTCACCATAGTTGGATGTTTGCGGCAGCACTAATTTGACTTGCTCTCAATGAAAGCACCAACATGTTGATGCGGTTCGTCACCAACAGGTAATTAAGAAAAGAAGAGAAAGGGATTAGTGCTTATGTTGAACCGAAATAGATAAATGATCTTAGAAATGAAATGGTGACTCAAAAGACGTTTTTTAAGTGGTTCAAAGGTTAAAATCTTTCTACTCCACTAATCAGTATTATTGCTATATACTGGGTATTCTTTTACATGGTATTTCTTACAATATAGAATCCAACCCCCTATAACTCCCAGGGTCTCCATATTTATAGGAGAATGCACCTGAGAGTTGGTAAGAAGGTCATCCCGTGACCTTCTTACCTATCATGTCAACTCTGTGACATTCATGATTAATTCCTAAACCTGACACATAAGTGTGGTCAAATCAATAGGTAAGGGGATAATGGGCTGCATGGCCCAAACCAGTCGTGGGTGTCTGAATACTCACGTTCCTGCTGCATTTCCGAGAAGTCAGGGGTATATCAGACATGTGATGTCTGATATATGCACGTTTACCTTGCGTGATTGACTTTATAAAAGGTCACAGCCTCCAACTCCAGCTCGTACCACGAGCTAGATGCTTCCCTCGACCTGTGGCCTTCAGAGTCCAGGCTTAGTCCTTAAGCAATCTTGGCGAACCCTTAGGTTACCTCAAGCTAAGGAGGTAGGACCTTACGATGGCAGCTCTGGTCTTGGGGATGTTCACGTGGTAGTCGTGATTAGGTCGTATCTTAACTCGCTAATCAGCCCTTGGGAAAATCAAGGCGTACAAGAGTAAATTCTGGAAAGTTTCTAGGATTTATAGTTAACTCGTGAGGGATAGAAGCCAATCCTAAGAAGATTAAGGCGCTTATGGAAATGATGTCTCCAACCAGAACCAAAGATGTACAGAGCTTGACTGGGCGGATTGCTGCTCTAAGTAGCTTTGTTTCTAAATCAACGGACAAGTGTGTCCCATTCTTTAACTTACTAAGAGGAAGGAGGAAATTTGACTAGATAGAAGAATGTGAGTAGGCATTCCAAGCCATAAAGAATCATTTGGCTCAACCTCCAGTTTTATTGAAGCCCATTGATGGAGAAGATCTCTTCATTTATTTGGCAGTCACAGAATAGGTTGTCAGTGCTGCTCTAATACGAGAGGAAGATAAGGTACAACATCCGGTCTACTATGTCAGCAAGCGATTGATAAGAGCAGAGTCAAGGTACCCTATGATTGAGAAGCTGACATACTGTTTGGTGCTTGCATCTCACAAATTAAGGCCATACATCCAGTCACATCCCATAAAAGTGCTTACTGACCAGCCCTTACGCCAGGTCTTACAGAAGCCAGAAACCTCTGGTCGTTTACTTAAATGGGCAGTTGAATTAGGCCAATTTGAGATCAAGTATCAACCTCGATCAGCCATGAAAGGGCAAGCCTAGCAGACTTCATTGCCGAATGCACCGAAATTCCTAATGTTCGTGACGAAACAGAAAACGTAGCTTAGCAGAGAAAGGTTTTCCCTACCTGGCAGCTTTATGTGGAAGTATCTTTGAATTAACGCCATGCAGGGGCTGGACTTATATTAATCACACCAAAGCGACATCGAATTAATTGCACGTTACGATTTGGACTCAATGCCTCCAATAATGAGGAAGAATATGAAGCCCTATTAGCAAAACTACGCTTGGCCAGAGATGTTTACGCCCGATCAATCGAAGTTAATAGTGATTCCTAGTTGGTGGTTCACCAGATTTTGGGAGAATATCAGGCAAGGGGTTCACGTATGGTGGCATACTTAAATAAAGCTAAGGACTTGTTAGCACAATTTGAAGAGTATACGATCAAGTTGGTGCCACGAGAGCGAAACTCCAATGGAGACGCCTTAGAAAAATTAGCTAGTGCGAAGGATGCTGACACTCTAAATGTAGTACCAATTGAGAACTTAGTGAGCCCAAGTATTACCGAGCAGGAAGTAATGCCAATTACTGTAGCTGACACTTGGATGACACCCATCATCACGAACCTAGAGCAAGGGACTTTACCAGAGAACCGTAATGATGCCAAGAAGACAATGAGACAGGCTGCTCGATATGTCATGAGGGAGGGGGTGTTGTACAGAAGAGGGTACTCTATGCCAGTGCTAAGGTGTGTGACAACTTACCAGCCAAAGAACCTGTTAGCCGAAGTACACGGGGGATTTTGCAGAGATCACGCTGGGGGGAAAAGTCTCTCTAAAAAGATTATGGCAAGGATTTTTCTAGCCTACAATGAATGAGGACTCCATGGAATATGTGAAGAAATGTGATAAGTGTCAGATATTCTCTAAGATACCCAGGGCACCTTCAAATATTTTAAAGCAAATGCAGAGTCCCTGGCCCTTTGCAGTATGGGGCATTGATCTGATCGGAAGGCTAACTAATTGGAAAGGAGGAGTGCAGTTCGCAGTTGTTGCTGTGGATTATTTTACTAACTGGATTGAAGCTGAACCATTAGCCACAATCACGTCAAAGAAAGTGTTGGATTTTGTGGTGAAGAATATCATATGTCGCTATAGACTACTGAAAAAGATAGTATCTGACAATGGTACATAGTTTAATTGTGATCTATTTACAGATTTTTGTGCTCGACATGGTATTACGAATAGCTTCTCCCTAGTATCTCACCCATAAGCAAATGGGAAGGTGGAAGCCGTGAATAAAACATTAAAGGGCACCCTTAAGAAACGGCTCGAACAAGCTAAAGGGTGTTGGGCGAAAGAGTTACCAGAAGTTCTTTGGTCGTATAGAACCATGGCCTGGACAACAACAGACCATACTCCTTTTTCCTTGGTATATGGTTATGAAGCTATGACACCAGTTGAGATCGACCCTCCATCTCATCGAAGAAGTACTTACAACCAAGACAAAAACAATCAATTACTAGCTGAATCTTTGGATTTTATCGAGGAAATGTGAGAAAAGGTGAGCATAAGGGTTGCTGGTCATCAACAAAAGGTGGCCCACTGTAACGACCCAAAATCACTAATAGGGCTTAAGGGCCTTGATTAGTGTGCCAGGAGGGCATAATTGGGATTAGAATGAATTTTGTTGATTTAAATGCGTAATTACATGATTAATAGTTATCATATGATAATTGATGATATTATATGATGATGTGAAATATATGTATGTGATATATGTGAGAACCACATTATTATGTGGATAAATCTGCAGCCGGCGACTTGGGGCGATCCTAGGGTTAAATAGCGGGAAAAGTCACAACGGGGTATTATGATTGACTCTGGACAAGTCGGGGATATTTTGGGTATCGGGTAGTGATTTAGACTATCGGGTTATGGAAATAAATAATTGGAGATATATTTGAGGTTAGGATGTCTAAGCGGGAATACTGGAGAATTTTACTATTTTTCCCTCGGGGACGTTTCCGGTACCCCGAGCTTCGGGATTAGTCTGATAACTTAAGGATAGACTTAGGGAATATGTTAGAAAATACTAGACAGAAAGTGTAAACCGACCATCTCAGCCTTCTCTCTCTTCTCTCTCTTAAGGAAGAAGAACAACTCTGAATTTTCAAGAGAATCAAGCTGAATATTTGGGAATTGAAAGGAATAATCTGGAGGATTAGCTCAGGAATTGATCAAGGATTGAAATAGAGCCAAGGTAAGCTTTGAATTTCTTTTTCTATGGTTGGGAATTTTGAGAAAATGGCTGAGTTTTTAATGGTTGTGGTTTTGGTATTCAAGGTTGGATTTGAGGCTGGAATCTTTGAAGTTAGGTCAGGGAACTCTTGGAGAAGTGATTTTGCTGCTGAGGTAAGCTTTAATCCAAGGTTTGATGGTTGAATTCTAGTATCTCCATGGCTGGTTTTGTGTTCTTGGGTTAGAAGGTTTCAGTAATTGAAATGGATTTTTGATGGGTTTCTAGCCTAGGATTCAGCTGGGTTGAGTTGTTGTAATCTTGTGGGATGTTTGTGGATAGTTGAGTTGAGGAATTGGGGTATTTTTGGGTGAGCTTGGATGAGGTTTGAAAGTTAAAAATGGTGATTTTTCTGGGTTCGAAGGGTCGGGCCGCGCATGGTTCTTGGTGAGCCACGACCCTTGGAAGTTGAGTTGTACTAAGGAAGGAGGGCGGGTCGCGGCATGGCCTAAGGAATGTTGCGACCCTTACTTGTTTTTGTGCCTTAAGAGGGTTCTGTTTGGGGCCATGCCGCAGCATGGATGGCCTATGCCAGGGACCTTAAGGGATTTTGAGATTAGGCTTGGGAATTTAACCTAGGGTGCTCGGGATTGAATCTTTTACCATATTTGGTGAAGTTCAATGTTCTGGGGACTAGAACTTGGTTTGGAAACTCATTTAAGATTGTTAATGGTATCCTTCATCATGGTTGTGACTAGGTGATAAGCTAGGACTCGGGGATCGGATCGCGCTCAAGGAGTATCGCCCATAACTAGTATATCTAGAAGCCAAAGGTAAGAAAACTACACCTGGTTGAGTACTTGAATGGGACTAAGGGCTCCCTGATATATATGATTGAAAGAATGGTATTATGCCATGTCAACTGTAAACCAACGGCCTAAGCATGCCACGGTTAACTTGTGCAATTGGCACGGCTCGGACACTGGTATCCGAGGACAGCTTATTATGCACTGAGCTCGGTTTAAGCGGGTCGGAGTCAGTGGGTTAAACAGAGGGTGCGACCTAAGGTGTCAGCCCTAGTATTTGAGCTAATTGATTATTATATTTGACTATGAATGTGATTAATGAGTTTGATGAATAGTCTAAGTATAGATGAGGTTATTTGTACCTTGATGTATGCTTATATGCTATGGATTGAACATCTGAACATGCTTAATAGAATATTTGTTTGATAATATTGTATATGCTATGTATGTTGTTTTCTTGCTGTGCAGGTAAAGGCAAGGGCAAGATTGATCAACCCTGACTAGAGAGCTCTGCAGGGTGAATGTACATGTCAGGCCGCTCAGCCACCACGGTTGAGGAAATTACAGGGACGAGAGGACCAGAACCTTGTATTTTGCCATAGTATGGCTAATGTTTACCTTTAACTGTTGAATTTTGTAAACTGGCTTTTAAACTTTGTACCTCTGGGGATCCCTTCTATAAATTGTTTATAATTTATACAATGTATCTTTTGAGGCCAAAATGTCTTTTATCCCTAGATCACTCTAACTAATGACACGTTTTGATTAAACGACTTGATTAGCAAGTCTCACACCTTTATAAATACATAGTGTAGCGGTCTTGGCTATCCAGGGCGTTACAACTTGGTATCAGAGCGTCCTCGGTTTAAGGGTTCCTGAAGACAGGCCGGACATGTACATTCGCTGCTAGAGACAAGCTCAAATCAGGGTTCGGTAATGTGTATATGTGTTTATGTGCCTAAAATGAGTTATGAATGCTGTTGTTTATTGGATATATAGGAAGCATGAGATACTGATAGGGCCTGGCCCTTGACTGCTCTGTGAGAATATTGAGGCATGTTTATTAACATCGCCGTGCATGTAAACGAATATTTGAATGAGTAATTGTATATCGTGCATGTATGAATGTCTGTTTTATAGCTATTGTATAATGAGATTGGAGGCATGCTTATTAGCAGTCAGTGCATGAGAATGGATGCTTATATGTTGATTGTTTGTGGTTGGTTATATTTTATTGGTGGATCTTGGAGATGCTTTTACCCTGTCATCATGGTCTGACTGCCGAGTCGTTATTTGCAGATTGACTTGGATAGCTATGCGTCCAAGAAAATTTACACGACTAGCCGGCACTAGGTTCGGGACCAGGGGTGATGACCAGGGCTAGACTCCTCCGCCAGTGCCTGAGAACTGGCAGCAGTTAATGGCTGAGATGCAGGCTCGATTACAGAGTCAGGATGAGCAAATCTGTATTCTGCGACAGCAGGCTCCATCAGGGAGTGCTTCCCCTATTGTACCACCTGCAGTGGTACCAGTTATACAGGGAGGGGAGGTTGGTAACAGATGGGAGCCATTATATGAGCGGTTCAGGAAGCAGCAACGCCCAATCTTTGAGGGTGGACCAGATCCATTGAAAGCCGAGCAGTGGCTAACTATGATCACCGTAATTCTGGATTTTATGAGGATAGAGGGGCATGATAGGGTGGCCTGTGCCACATATATGCTGAGAGAGGATGCCCGTATCTGATGGGAAGTGGCATCGCAGACTAGAGATGTGACTACGTTGAGTTGGGAAGGTTTCAAAGATCTATTCAGTCAGAAATACTACAATGTTGCTGTCAGAGCAGCGAAGGTGAATGAGTTTGTGAGTCTGGTTCAGGGCAATATGACTGTTACTGAATATGCCCTAAAATTTGATAGGCTTGCAAAGTTTTCTCTAGATCTTGTGCCTACCGATGCTGCTAGGCAAGATCGATTTATCAGGGGGCTTAATGCTATGATAGCCCGAGATGTTAGAATTACAACGATACCTAGAGGAACAACTTATGCCCAGGCCGTTGAGAAGGCTCTTACCGCTGAGGAAGCAGAGAATAAGATATGGAGGGATAGTGCAGCGAGAAGGGAGGGCCGTAGGGCGGTGCCTCCATATTCTCGATCTGGTAGGGGCGGAGGCTCCAATGACTTCAAGAGGAAGACTCCTGACACCTCAACTGCTCCTGGTTCTGATAGGAGGGGTCGGGGTGGTTGTCAGAGTGGTGGTGAAGCATGGCGGACCTATCCAGAGTGCCCGAGATGTAGAAGACGCCATCTGGGCGAGTGTCGGGCCAAGGCTTGTTTCGTATGCGGTACAGTGGGGCATCTCAGGAAAGACTGCCCAACAGTGAAGAAAGGTGAAGTAGGGAAGGTGGATAGCTTTACTCCAGCTTGAGTATTCACTTTGACACAGGCTGAGGCTGAGGCTGAGGCTAGTCCCTCGGTAGTGACAGGTCAGCTTTCTAGCGCTGGCACTCCTTTTACAGTATTGATTGATTCTGGTGCTACACATTCTTTTGTTTCTAGTAAAGTGATAGGTAGATTGTGTAGACCTAGTGAGTATCGGACTGCAGGGTTTGGGACTTTATTGCCTACCGGGGAACTGGTAGTTTCTAGGAGATGGATTAGGGCACTGCCAGTGATGGTTGATAGTAGGGAACTCTCGGTGGATCTGATTGAGTTAGACATGGAGGATTTTGATATGATTTTCAGGATGGATTGGTTGGTCAGGTATGGAGCTACTATTGACTGCAGGAAGAAGATGGTGACTTTTGAGCCTGAGGGCGAGGACCCTTTTGTCTTTGTGGGTGCGGTGTCTGGACCCTGCGTACCCATGATTTCAGCATTGAGAGCCAGAGACTTATTGTAAGGGGGATGCATAGGTATTTCTAGCCAGTGTGGTTATCTCTTTTATAGTGCTGACCAGTCATTTATTTTGAAACAATTTTTGTTGTGTAAGACTCGTTATTAGACACGTTTTGTCCTTTTTTAAATTACGAGTAATAAAAGAGATTAGGCGCAGCGTGGTCGATCCTTGCTACAAATGTGCATATGTGTTAATTTTTTGAACAGTGTTTAACTGATCGGAAAAATCAGGCAGTGTTCAACTAACTTGGATATTTTCTTTATATTCAATGTGTTTCACGAGTAATAACTGCTCGAACAGATCCGGTTAAGTAGCAAGTGACCAAGAATCTTACAACCCTCGATCACTTGGGGGGCACATGGGGTATACTGGTAATTAATTCAACACATGCAATGAGAGCGTGAATTAAGATATTTGCTTTTAGGCTAACTTGTAAGTTGTTGAAGTCAAAAAAAGCCATTAAGCTAACTTGTTTATCAAAGCTTGAGTAACTTGGAATTTTTTAAGCAACCAAACTTTTCAAGTTAGAAGCAAATATTCCTGTGACAGTTTACTCTAGGCTCATAAAATATTAGAGCAATAAGAGTGTGAGAAAGTATACTTAGCAGGGACTTATGAAATGTCTAGAATTTCTAAGTTAAAAAACTAAGTAATCATGCGAAAATATAAGGCATATAGTAGAGTGACTTTACTATTCACAAAAACTTATAATGTTTCAAGTTAGCAAAGAAAAGTAAAGTATAAATGCCAACAACTCGGCTATACGAGAAAAATATAATAACTATTGTATAGTAAAATGTTTTTGCAAAGGAATAACTAAAATAAGTAAATTGTCAGCTAGAGATAAGTTTCTGTTAGTTGGATAGAAGACTATTTGGTCGGCTAAAGCATGGTCACTGGTCTAGTAAACTGTTGCCAAGTTGATCAACACCGTCCTCAATGTCGGGACATCCTCCGGACGGAATGATAAAGTAGGAGAAGCAGGCACGACCCCAGCTGGATTGGCTTCCTCCTCAGCAGCCTTTGCCTCGCATTTGGCAAGCTCTTCTCCCCTGGCCTCCTCTGAGAGAAAGTCAAGGTTGAGGGGCTTGTTCAACTTCCATATCTGGTAGAAGCAGTTGAAACAAATCTCCTCATAGCGAGCAAGATCAGCTTCCTTTTCTTATTTCAGCAATGGTCTTCTCTGCTTGCTCGACCTTGGATTGAAGATCCTCTTCAGATTTGGTTAAAGTTTTGATCTTTGCTTGAGTTTCCATCAATTGATCATTCAAGACTTTGATCAACTCCTTATAATCAACTGCTCGACGTTGGGCATGAATGACAGAGACAAGGCCCTGAAATAAATAACCAAAACATATTAAAATAAGAATGAACCATGAGAAGGTAAACGTAACTGATAAGAAACTTACACTCATAATCTGAGTGAGGTCTCTGTGGAGGACGACTTTGACGCTCTGTTGGGGTAAAGTCTCGAATATTTGAGTTGTAGTCGCATGGTGAAGAGTATGATCTAATAACTCTTTGTCGTATTCACCAACAACGCGAAGAGGCTCACCTAAGCAAGTTGGTCGAGTAGTCTATAGACTCGCAGAAGGGGGAAGTGAAGGGGGAGCCAAATTCACGACGGGCTGGTCGTATTTTTTTTCCTGGCTATGTGGCGTGGTCTTTATAGCCTTGCTTGGAGGGGTGGAGCTGCTACCTTCTCTGGTCTTTCTTTTCTGCGCAGGGGTCTTGAATTGCTTGAACATAGTTGGATCTGTATAAAAGAAAAGCACAAAGTGAGTTAGTAGAGGCAACACGTGAACACATGTGAAAATTAAAATGCTGCATATTCATCACAAAATCCAATTATGATTACTATCAGCAAAACCTGAGTTTAGAATTTCGTTAAGAAATTCGTCTTCATCCTGC
The DNA here is from genome assembly GCF_963169125.1 of Humulus lupulus. Classification (NCBI taxonomy): domain Eukaryota; kingdom Viridiplantae; phylum Streptophyta; class Magnoliopsida; order Rosales; family Cannabaceae; genus Humulus; species Humulus lupulus. The sequence continues at coordinate 113,341,810 of NC_084796.1, forward strand.
AATGATGAGTTGTCCCCTATTTTGGACTCAATACTTTTGCCTTTGCCTGGCTTTACAGGAAAGGTGGGTCGGCGAGGGTGTTCACAAGGAGGCTCTCTAATAAGGGGACCACCTGGTCGGCATGGATGAGGGGATGGAATAGGAGAAAACTAGTCGGTCACTACTTCAGTGTCAGCATTGGACTGATCAGTTGTTTATGTTTCATCAGTCATACTACCCTCGAAAATATCTTGATTGTTTGGTAACAATCCCACCATTCAGAGATTCTCCAAGGATACTAACTGCTCGACGTCATTTTCATCTAGAGGCATGCTGGCAAGTTCTTCTGCTCGAGTGTGCATCTCCCTCAAGCGTGCATCTCCCTGGTTGGGAGAGGCTGATCAAAAGGACTGACATGTGTGAAAGCCAGATTATTGGCTTTGATGTTTGTAGTAAGGAAATATTCTGTATAATACTTCCCAGGATTTGTTTTATGGGCTATACCATGAAGGTACTTGACCCCCTTTTGCCTATGAAAGAGGTGGAAAAAACTTGTGTTCTTATGGCAGGTGTTAGTCCTAAAATCAAACAAATAGTGTACCTCATAAGGACTAGGTAGGTTCCAACCCTGGCAGTTGAAGAGAATGTATAGAGTAGACAAGGCTTGTATCCCATTCGAAGAAATCTGAAAGGGGATACATTGAAATAATCTGGTATTTATATGAAGAAAGGATACAAAAGGATTGTAGCTCCTGCATACATATGATATTTCGACCAGGCGCAATAGGCTCAACCAGGATTGTTGGATCTTTGGTTTGGGCTTGGGCATATCACATTCACTCTTTCCAGACCTAAGGCCTCGATATGTTTATCAAACATTTTAGAGTGTAGCTTAGAGGGTTTAGCTACAAACCAGGAAGGCACAGTGTTTTCTTTGTTCCTTAGCCTACGTGTTGTAGACTGTTGAATTTCTATGGTGAAAGTCTACGATGAATGTTTCTTGGATTTTCCAGTTTTTCGAGTTTGAGCAGGTCTAGAAGAGGCTTCTGTCTCGGCTTCTCACTACAAGAAAAAATTCTTTTAATAAAACTGAAAATGTGTTATCAAAACATACCATAACATTTTTTGATGTGTTAAGACCGACTATGTTATCATAGGTCAGGGTATTTTACATAACACTTTATCATTGTTATACAGATGTGTTATTATACTGTCAACGATAACACAATTTCTTTGTTATTTTAATAAATAGATAACTGTTTAATTATGTTATTTATAGTCGATTATATAACACATTTCAATACTTATAAATTTGTGTTATACTACACTTTAGTATAACACATTTTTTGTGTTATACTACACTTTAGTATAACACATGTGTTATATTAGCTTAGAGAAACATAATCTTTTTTTACTTACACAAAACTAGGAAAACAAATATGAAAGTTGAGGCCAAATAAGGTAACATAAATAGATTTTTATTAATTACTCAAATGTAATTACAATATTTAGTCTACTAGTCTAGGCTTAAGAAATCATATTACAACATAATTTATGCCCAATTTAGATTCCTTTATCACTAAATACAAAACAAGAAATGTATACAAAAATTAGTGAAATACATTCTTCAATCCTAAAGGCCTCAACTACAAATGTTGTCAAGAATTGCTCCAAATAAATCATCTCAATATACCTGCACATTGTAAAAAAAAAGTCCTTTTATTATTAAGAACACAAGACTTAAGTTAGTTTCCACCTGTAAGCATATAAAGTAAATCAACTTAAAAGAAATTATCTAGTTTTCTCCAAACTCACAGGATTAAGACCAAGCAGCTTTTGATTGGCTAGAGCTACAACCTATAGCCGAAGCGATTCATCTACAAAATAATAAGGGGAGGTGAGTAAACCAAACAGAGAATGAATGAATGATAAAAAAATATATATATACACTACTTTGGGAAAATAATTTAATTGAGGAAAGGAATCAGTTTTCCCCAAAGAAAATATTTAGGGAAGTAATAATAATTATGAGGGGCAAAGTTTAGGTAGATGCTTAAATGGTCATGCTGTATGTCCGAGAGTCACGCCAAGGAGTTGCTACAAGTGCATCCGAGCGGATCCGTGCGCATCCAAGAGCCACGCCGAAGAGCCAGGTGCATCCGAGGATCCATGTGCATCCGAGAAGCTGCTGCAAATGCATCCGAGGATCCGTGCGTAGCCGAGGGTCTGGCAGATGTGCATTCGAGGAGCCTAGCACATCCGAGGAGCTGTTGTCTCTGTGTCCGAGGAGCCAGGCATCGACCACCATCTGAGGAGCTGCTGCAGATACATCCGAGGATCTGTGCACATCCGAGGGGTTGGCAGGTGCATTCGAGGAGCCTGGCGCATCTGAGGAGCTACTGTCCGTGTGTCTGAGGAGCCAGGCATCGAGGTGCGTCCGAGGAGTTGCTGGCTGGCCAGGCATCGAGAGGCATCCAAGGAGATGCTGGCTGGCCATCCGAGATGCTAGGCATCCGAGGAGCTGGTTTGGTGTGTCCGAGGAGATGTCATGACCAATGAGTGGTGTCCGAGGAGTACTGGCATGAATCTAAGTGGTCTAAACGGCTAGAAATGGCCAAGTCTATGGGTTTGATTTTGAACTAGGGGAACAAGATCAAAAAGTGGAATTTCAAGAGGTCAACAAGTCTCATAGGGATTTCATATGTTCTTCTTAAAACCATAAACCTAAAGTTAAAATGGGTAGTGGAAAGTCATTTTTCTTTCAAAATTTCACGAAATTGGAAGAAAAATTTACTAACCCAAAGCCTAAACTACACTATATCAACCACAAAGTTTTTATCCTACTAAGATTCATCATGAAAAAATCCAAGAATATGTTTCACAATGAAGTTTCGACATTGAGCATTCTATACAAGTGTTGTGTAATTTTTTTTAAAGTTTACAAAGCTTAAAAATAAAGATGAAGATAGGGAAGCTTACCCAAATGTGTTGAAGAGTACTTGATTCCTTGAGAAAGCTTGAAGTTGCTTGAGGAACTTGAAACACCATGGAAGAAGGAGGAGGGATGGGCCAAGAGGAAAGGAAGAGATTTTTTATTTTTGCTTGTGGAATTCTTGACCAAACCGTGGCTCTATTTAAAGAAGGAGACAGGAGACTCCTCACTCACCTGAAACCCTTGGTATTCTCTCTCCCATGATTTCAAGCAAGTAACTACCATTTTCATGACTGAAACATTTTATTATTTGAAAAAGGCGGGAGAATTTCAAAGATTTTTTTTGGAATTTTTGGACACAGTAATTGCTAAATTTACTGCGGATTTTTGCTTAGAGTGGGAAAATTTTATCATATGAGAAAATCATATAATAAACTTGGGGGGCAAATGTTATCCCCAAATATTTATATTTAGTGATGTGGCAATTTGATAGATACGTGTCAGTTGATAGCACACTTTTATCAATGAGTTGGCTAAAGACATGAGAAGGGTTGAGACCAGAAGTGTGTCATGCTAGACTAGAAATGAAACATGGCTGACCAGAGGCGTGTTTGCCTTAGCCGACCAGTGTGTTCCACGCTCAATCCTTTGCCCATGCCGACCAGTGAAATATGGCCGACCAAAGAGTGTTCCATGCCGACTAGTGATGTTCAACTAGTGATGTTTTTTGATGTGTTTAAGCATTGTCATGGCTGGTTAGTTATCTCAGAAGTTATCTTCTAAGTGACTCTTCGGTATAGCCTTAGTAACAGCTTCAACCCGAATCATACGCAACTGCCGCGGGAATATCTGAAACATCCCGGAATAATAGTTATATTGATGTAATTTGTTTATTATTCAATAATTAAAGTTGTTGAAATAATGAAGGACCCCGTCAATTTAAGCCTCAAAATATTATGAATGACATGCTTATATAATCTTCAGAAAAGTCAAACACTATTCCATAATTTTAGTCAAAATATTTCTCCAACTTACTGAGGTCCAAACAAAAATAAAAGCTCTCCTAATCATGATTAATAAATAAAATGCATTTGAATCAGTTTACACTCACTAATTTTTTTTATTAGCAAAATCAACCAATATCATTTATCTCATAAGCTTGCTATACTTACTAATCTTCACTAATGTAAACAACACATGCTCAATAATCAATAAGACTTTCATGACTTATAATTGAAGGGCTTAGGTAAAGGTAGATGAAATAGTCATTTAGGCTCAAATATACCACAAGCACACAAACCAAACAAACAAAACTTGATATCAACTTTACAAACGCGAAAGCTATCCCAAAATTCCTTTTTTTTTTCTTGAAAGAAAATTCATAAAAAAAAAAATCTTCTTTTATTTTTTTTTTCATTTTTCCCTTTATTGAACCTACAGTTCCCCAAACTTATATATTTGCATATTAAATTGGAGTGTACTTCATTTTCAATATTTTTCATTTCTTTCTCTCTCAATCTTTTTTCTAATGATACAAATGCTCATTTATAAACCCATTACAAACCAATTTTCATATGCTCATGGTACAATCAAAAGAAAGGAAACATAACAAAGTCTCATATAGGCTCAAAATAAGTGTCAAACAGTAAAAAAATTCACATTAAGCTCAAAAATTGGGAACTAGGGATTTCATTAATTAAGGTTGGCTTGAAAGGCTCAATCGGTCCAAAGAATTGTCTAAATCATCTTCCTAAGCATGTATCATCTAGGATTTCATCTAAAAAAATATGCAAACAAGTTTTAGGATAACAACAATTTCATATTTTATATTTCAAATTCAGCAAGTATAAAAGTTTTTCAATTACAAATTATTTATTAAAAATCATGATCAAGCTCTCAAATATTTAAGTGGACCCATGTAAACCAACAAAAACGCTCAACGAAGCACAATTTTTTTTTATAGTTTTCATTTCCATCCAAGTTATACAACATATCATTCAACATATTGTCATTGGCTAATCATTTTCAACTCTATTCAAAAGACACTCTAAACACTCTAAACACCCTAAACACAACACAACAAAAACAAGAGAAAACACAAACTAACACAAACAGACAACCTAATATATACAAAAAAACAATAAATCTGTTCTCCAAAACCTAACAGAAACATTGTCCCCAATGTTTAAATAAAAGCTAAGGAAAAAAAACTCCATCCACTCACGACGAAGGACCCTCGCCACTGTCTCCATCAGGTTGTGGATATCCAAGATGTGGCAGCTATGAAAACTTGGGTAATTTATTGGTGTCAATACCAAAATGAAAGGTGAAAAACTGCCGGCACCCATGTTGGTTCGGTGCCATATTAACTCTCCATAAATGATGTTCCTAAAAATTCAGCTCCAGTCTATTCATCCTGTCCTCTAAAGAAGATGGACAAGGTTGTCTAGACCAAGTGTGAGATGAAGTGTCACCTGCAGGAGCAACACTAGAAGACCCAATCATCACTACTACAAAATACCCTTTACAGGACACTTTTTTAGGACACGCGCATAAATGCAAGTCCTTAAAAATGTTTATGGAGTTTTTAGGACACTCATTGAGAGTCCTGAAAAAACACAATTTAGGACTCGCGATGAGTGTCCTAAAAAAATATGTGAGTCCTAAAAAAATCTGGGCTAAAAAATGAGTGTTTTACTTAACAATTTTAAGGACTTGCTTTGGAAGTCCTTAATACTCTTTTAGGACTCGCTTTGCGAGTCCTAAAAACACCTGAGCTGAAAAATTAGGAATGGTAACTTTTAAGGACTCGCTTTGCATGTCCTAAAAGAGTATTAAGGACTCCCAAAGCAAATCCTTAAAATTGTTAAGTAAAATAGTCATAAAAACACTTATTGTTTAACATGTTTATAGAATTAGTATTAGTTAAAAATGAGTTGTTTTATTGATTATAAAATATTGGAAAATAATTTTAATGTATAAATTTACTAGTTATAATTTTTATAATATATAGCATTGTTTATGTATTTAAAATTTATATAAAAATTAAAAAAATATTACTAAAAATAAATTAATATATTTTTAAAATAAAGTTAACTAAAGTGTACTTTTACCTAGTATTTAAATTAAATAGCTAACAATTATTATAAATTTGAAGAGAATTTGTATAATTGTGATTTTTAAAATTATTTTTTATAGTATTAGGAGTATAAAATTAGAGTTTTATAATCATATTTTTTTTATTTGAATAATATAATTAGATTTTTATTTATAAAATAAAATATATATATATACATAAGTGACAAATCATTTTCTTCCTCCCTCCCTACCCGATCCACTTTCCTTTCTCCCTCTCTCTCTCGCATGCTCTCTGCTAGCCCGAACGGCTGCCCTCCGATGGTCGCCGCCGTGTAGGCACCGGATCAAGAGTACCAGACACCGCCGAAACTCCAGCCTCACGAGCCCTTCGTTGCCATTCTCCGCCGCGAGCAGAAGCCTCCAGGCTCCTACGTCACCGCCGTGGCTTCAAGGCCAATTTCTGGCCTCCTCTGACATCGTCTCAGGCGAAGGGTACCATGGGTGAACTCAGGGTATCAAGACGAACAAAGCCCATCCAAGGATCGGGCTTTTAAGTGATCGAAGGAGACGGAATCAGCTCTCCATTTGCTGCTTGTAGTCTTCTTCTCGAGGTGAGTTCTTGTTTGTCTCTAACGTTGCCTTTTCTAATTGATTTTATGGTGGGTTTATGATTTAGGACTCTTTCCATATGTGAACATTTTGAAGAGCTGAAAATACGAGGAGTGTACTCAATGGGAATAGCTCAAATAATTAGGTCTGTGATTTGCTACTACAAAGTCTGTTCAAATCTATCTTGGGTACCAATTGCTATAGTTCTGAGTACTCAATTATTGTAGGGTTAAATGTTTCCCGGTTCAAATAAATATAAAGTAAGAATAAAACTATTGCAGTACTTGTTATAACCAATATCTATTAGTTCTATAAAATAATTACTTCTAATTCATGCTTAATAAAAAGAAAGAAAACAAAGGGGTTTTGGTTTTTTTTCTTTCACTTATTCAGTTATGTGTGTTTCCTTACACAATTGGGGTATATATAATCAGTCAAAATTAGCAAGGAATATACTCTATACTAGATTTATTCTCTTCATCAAAATTAACAAAAGATTCATTCTCATTACCTTATTACTCCCTGTTGCAGACCAGGTTCTAAATGTCATGTTCATCCACATGAGAGGGGTATAGTTGATTTCAACCCTATATATGTGAGTGACCTTCCAGTCTAGTCTCACAATTTGGGGAACTGAAAGCTCCTTCCAATTCACTGTCTATTTTTTGGGTTAATTTATTTTCTGCTTATCTATTTTGTTTATCTTACATGTTAGTTATCTTCTATTTGTTTTCCCTGTTGACAGTTCCATTCAAATGAGGCTAGTGGATCTATGAAACCAATTACTTATGGTTCCATATAATTAATGATAGTTGAACAATCATGATTTAGAAGGACTCGAGTTACTGAGGGTGGTATGATTCTTTTTGTAGCCATCATTGTTGTGCCTGCTCTTATTATGACTTTTATTTGTGAATGTGTTTTGATTATTAGGAAAGATCTCCTTTTGAAAAGCGTTCTCTCATATATACATTAATATATATAGGCATGTGTTCTATTCAGATAAATTTGAACCATCTAAGATTACTACTAAGCACACCCAAAGCTTCACCCTATCAACCCAAGACCTTTAATTATAGGCACACCCTATAACCATTTAATCTGGGTTGTATGTAGTACAAGAAATGACCCACCAGTCACATCTACAATTGGCTAACCAACATAATTAATTGTTACATCATATAAGAGGGATCATAGAATATATATTTATATATATTGATTGTTGTACGTTCATTTGGATTTGATCAGCAGTAGCAGTTTTATAAGCTTAGGACACGCAATTACACAGGTAATCCCTGAATTAAGGTACTGTATCAACTTGCATTTATTATGATTCTTGAACCATTTTTTCCCTCCATTAACTGAGTGTTGTAGATTGATGGTCATGGAGATTAATTGTCATTGGAAGCCTACTTTTTCTGTAAATTTCTACAAAATTTACTGTGAAATGTATTGTTATGAGCTTATGGCATATACTATGGTGGAAGTTCAGTACATTTCAAGGAGCTGTAACTATGTCTGGTGTGGTAGGGTGTTAAGTCTTTGTATTGCTGTTTATTTCTCTATTCCGTTATTCTTTGTATTCTGTTAGTTCACTTTCTTTTAAGTGTAATTCTCAGGTGTAGGTCCTGGTGTATTTTGTCTGTTCTAGTTCATGTTGGCTGGTTCAGATAACTCTGTTGTGTTATTAATCTATTTGGTTGCTATGTTTGGCACCAGTTATTAAAAACAAAAAAGATATCTAAACTCTACTACTGATCATGTGATTCTAGTTTTTTTTCCTGTATCCAAGATACGAGAATTGTTAACTGAGTTGTGATGAGTAAACTTTATTTAATTGGGGTTTCTCATTGGCATTGGCTGTTGAAACTTTATTTAGTTTTGCTTCACTCTATTATTCATCATGGTTTTTGTAAGTGTTGATGATTTTTAATTTAGAAAATAATTAATTTTGCTCTGTGATTCCATGGTAAAATTTCTTGTTTGTGTATGACTTGTTTTTTTTTTATCGTTTAAGAATAAAAAGGCCACTTTTAATGGCCAATTCAATTTCCTCTTGTGGGCAATGTTTCTTTATAATAATATATCTTGTTATATATAAAATTGGCTCGTTGATAGCAGAAGTATCATATATTTTTTTTCTCATTAGACTCTACTTAATGTTTAACTCTGTTGTGATTATAGTTTTAGGAACCAACCAATAAATGTAAAACCAATGGTATAATACCATCTCTTGTGTTTTTGAAATTGTTTTATCTTTTGGGTCATTAAATCTAACAGCGGTCATTCATGATATATTTATGTATAGTTTTTCTTTTTTTTAACTCAATTAGTTTTACTCATCTGAAATATACAAAGTATAAATAATATGTATGGCTTATTCCAGACTCGTACGTCGCCGCCGTGGCTTCAAGGCCAATGTCTGGCTTCCTCTGACATCGTCTCAGGCGAAGGGTAGCATGGGTGAACTCAGGGTATCAAGATGAACAAAGCCCAGCCAAGGATAGGGATTTTAAGTGACCGGAGGAGACGGAATCAACTCTCCATTTGCTGCACACAAGAGGTATGTTGTATTTAATTTTTTTTTTAATTTTCAATATTTTACAATTTTGAATGATAATTATATTACTTTAGTGGAGTTTGAATATGTTAGATATTCATCCATAGTGAAGAATTCTGTGTGCTGCGGTGAAAATTATTTATGTTTCTTTTACATTTGAAGATAAATTTACACAAGAAAGTGTTGTTGAATAACTAATAGGCTAGTATATTTGTCATGGTTCCATTTCATTGTGAAAATATTGTTGGATATCTGTATCTATCCTTTCTCTAAATTTGTGAATGACTGTAGAGGTTTGCCATGTCAAGCCCAACACTTTTATTTAATCTTGAACTTAAGACAAAATACAGTAATCTTTAAAAAGGTACTGAGTGACTCTTATTTCTTTTATTGTTATTTGTTCTTACTTGCATCAATTTGCATTACTCTCATGAATATCAATTTGATGTATCATGTTGGCTTCTTTATTAAAAATTGTTGTGCTACACTATTTGATGCACTTTTAGATTTTTTGTGCTTTTCTTGCTTAGTGCTGCCACATAAATGTGTTAGATGAAGACCACATAATGAGCTGTAATGAGAAAGGAATTATCTTGAGTATTTTGCTTGTTATGCATTCTTTTGTTTACTTAGATATTAAGAAACAACTATTATTAGAATAATTGGGAATGAAAACCATAGATTTTTCTTCATATATATAGTGCTCCACCATTTCTTTCTTTCTATTATTATTTTGTATGATGTATTATTCTTGGGATTCAAAAGGGTGAAATAAAAATCTCTTAATTACACTATGTTTTTTCATTTCTTTAATAAATAAATACTTTATCCTATATAAATATGTATGTATGTTATTTACCTATATTATTCTTTTTTTATTCTGTATTTAATATGGCAGTATAGGGTCCAAAAAATGTTTTGGTGTTTTTTTAGTATTTTCTTTTCAAATATATTTTAATACATTTTGGACACTCAAAGGGATATATTTTTTAAATCAACATGAAAATTGTAGCAATTGTGAATAAACTTATTTATGTACACTACAATAAAAATCTAATAAAAATCTAGTTATAATTTTTCATGTTCAGTGTATTATAATGTGATTTTTCATGTTTCAGGGATGATTTTAGAAAGAAATTCATGGCAGTCAATCCTTACTTTAGAAAGGCAGTGACGAGGGTGAGTATAAGGACAAGAAGAAAGAAGAAATATATGTAGTTTGACAATGCATTTAGTGTTTTATTATATTTGTAATTTTTATTAGAGTAAATAATTCTTGTTTGAATGGTTAATTATTTACTTTGTAAATCTAGTTATATATTTTTTAAGGTCAAGACAATTATAATTTTAATAAGTTTTGTTATTTTAATCTATAAATTTTTAGATTAATTTGTATATAAATGTTTCATTTAAATCATAATTTTAAATTTTAAATAACAATAAATAAATTTTTTAAAAATTAAAAGTATAACTTTTAAGGGCACCCAAAGAGAGTCCTAAAAACCTTACATAAAGGCACTCAGCAAGATCTTTTAGGACTCGCAGACATTCTTTTAGGGTGCGAGTCCTAAAAACCTTACTTAAAGGCACTCAGCAAGATCTTTTAGGACTCGCGAACATTCTTTTAGGACTCGCAGCGCGAGTCCTAAAAACATCATTTTAGGATTCGCAGGCACTCAGCAAGATCTTTTAGGACTCGCGGACATTCTTTTAGGACTTTCAACGTGAGTCCTAAAAACCTTAGTTTTTAAGGCTCTCAAATAGAGGACTCGCGCCCCGCGAGTCCTTTTTAGGACTCGCAATGCTAGTCCTAAAAAACATTTTTTGTAGTAATGCATTTTGGTTTTGTTAATCTGCACAATATCATAAATTAATGGAGTCAAAAGCTTCTCAGTCTCCTTAAACGAGACCCCGACTTTCAAACATAGACTAGTAGTCAAACTGGGAAAATACAGCCCCACATTTTGTGTGAATAGCGCATAATGGATTTGGGAGGCTATAATCCGACCAATGTCTATAGTCGTACCTCAAAGAACAACATAAAGTAATATTGCCTTATCAGGGTTAACAGTTGTCACATGACTACTAGGCGTTTGATCAGCACAAAGGAAATTTAACCAACTGGTTTTTTCTCTGGTCAATAATTTAAAGGGAAAATCTATTCTAACCATCCAATTAAAAGTCCATTGACTCCCATGTGGAGTGAAAGCAACCAAAATGGTATCCGAGGTACTCTCCTCACAAAAATTAATTTTAAGGTCCTCATAATCATCATTCTCACTTGTGGGCATCCCAAAGAAATCATTAATGACATTTATATCAAAAGAAATAGTCTTCCCTCTAACTAATGCTTCCCAAGTATAGTCATGGTCATAGGCATTGGCATAGCATTCCATAACAATGGGTATCACAACATGGATAGGTGAGGAACAAAAATACATCCAATGATAAGCATTATTTTATATTCCTTAAGGACAGTAAACTCTCCCTCATCCTTAGTGGAAAACCCCCTTCTCCGAAATCAAATTCCTATTCTTTTCCATTTTATACCTAGCACTACTACAAAAAAGGCTTTTGCGAGTCCTAAAAAAGTTTTTAGGACTCGCAGGGCGTGAGTCCTCTATTTGAGAGCCTTAAAAACTGAGGTTTTTTAGGACTCGCATTGCGAGTCCTGAAAAGTTTTATTTTTTATTTTTAAAAAATTAATTGGTGGGTTTTGAATCCAGCGACGAGGCTCAGGCGATGGAAACGACGCCACCATTCAAAGGTGGTGGTTCAAAAAACAAACTATTGGGTATTAAATCCCAAGAAGCAAGGAGTATTGTGGTGGTGGTGGTTCAGCTCGTGGTGGCTCGAGGTGGCCGTCGGAATATGCTCGGAAAGTTTGGGAGAAACCTATGAACGACCAAACTTCGAGTGCCTCATTGAGGGCCTTAGGTCGCGAGTGAGGAGTCCATCTTCGGGGGTCGGGGTTTTGGGGGACGGCACTTCCGATGGTGTGGCATGTGGTGGTGGCCGGCCGTTCGACCTTGGCAATGACGTCGCAAGGAGAGAGAGGGAGAGAGGGAACCGAGGAGAGAGAGAAAAAAAGGGGTTGAGTGATTTTTTTTTGTTTTTTTTTAATAAATAATAATAAAAATTTTGTTAAAAAAAATTCAAAATTTTAGGACACACATAGCTTTTAGGAATCGCGAAAAGAAATTTTTTAAGGACTCGTCCAGGAGGTGTTTGTTAAAAAAAATTCAAACTTCTAGGACACACATAGTTTTTAGGACTCGTGGAGAGCGAGTCCTAAAAGAAATTCTTTGTGAGTCCTAAAAACTCCAGGAGTTTCTTTTAGGACTCGCATTTGGGTTCTTGGGGTTCATGCAACTATTCCTGCACTTTTTTATTCCTTTTCCTAGAGGGTGCCATCTCAACAAGACCGATTCACAAAAATATGCACACAAAGAAATAGGCACAATTTACACCAATGATATGCAAAAAGTCCTCATAACCACCTAAACAAGTTCAAATGATATCAAAGAAAACCACAAAATTGAAGAGCAAGGGATATTGCGAGAAAAATTCATAAGCCCCAATTTAATGACCTAAAATGTCAAATTACTCACTTGAACAAGAAGGTAGCAAAAGTTAATCAATACCCAAACACAATCAAGCATGATATTATTAATAATTCCTCAATGGAACTTCAATTTCAACTCAATTTCATCAAAACATCACAATTAGCAAAACCCCCAAACTTGTTCAACTGCACAATCCTTGAACAATTTTCAAACAATCTCAAAACCCAAACTAAACCAAGCTAAAATACATTATAAAACACAAGAAATCCTAAAATAAAACAAAATTATCATATAGATTATCAAGAAATTCGGATTTCACCCATAGAGCTTAAGAAAAGTTCATGTGGAAGAGCAAAAGTTCAAAAATTGTTGAGATTGGTTAAATACATGGTGAAATTGTGTTAGGCACAAAGAGGTACCAAAACAAAAAAGATTTTACAAAAGTTAACATGTGAAAGTTGACTTTCATTATAGGGATTTATAAATCAACTTGTTTTGTCCAAAATGTTTATTTGGAGTATATAAGAGTACCTAAGAAGTTTGGGAGCATTTGGAGGAGTTCTGACAAAAGTATTGGAGTGCCAAAACAGAGGCATTGGCGATACATCGCCCCCTAGGAAGCAATGCATCGCAAGAAGCTTGAAGCCCTTGGTGAGACAGACCAGGCGATGCATTGCCTGGTCATAGGCAATACATCGCTTGGTGCCAGATGATGTGTCACCTGGGCTGTTACGGAAACTCTTTAGAATCATGTAAATATTCTCCAAAACATAAATTTAAATGCTCTAATCTCATTGGTTGAGTCTAATGAGTCTCTTATACTATTTAAGGGATTTATATGAGTTAATTGGTTAATTGATCACTCACCTCTCTCTCTCTCTCTAAAAAGAATAACTCTCTCTCTCTAGTTCAAACATTACTAGTTATCTCCAAGATCTTCATCAAGAAAGCATAGCTTGTATTAAAGATCAAGGGTTTTGTATCCCAATCTCATTCCATTGTTGTAGCTTCAACCATTTCCATAGAGAAGGCTAGGAATGGAGATTTTTGGACAACAAATCTTCATTTGTGTCAAGCCTTGCAACATTTGTGTTTCACATAAAATCATAGTTTGTGATTTTATGTTCCTAGGGTTTGTTCGTCAAGGAAGGTCTACTCTAAACTCTTACCTTAAATAAACTAAGGATAAAACGATGTTAAAAAATTAGTCAAGAATTACTCTCCATCTTTGACAATCAATCCATCAATAATGTCAAATAGTATTACCTATTCCCAATTAAACTATTAACCTCGCAGATAACACTTAAGATGTCAATTATCCTAGTTTCCCTAAAATAATTAATTAAAGCTAAGCACTCTTAATTAATCCTTTTTACCAAGAAATAAACCCATTAAGCATGCGATCTATTTAACCTAGTAAAAGCATTACACTCTATGGAAACAGGTTAATCTAGGAAAAAAATTCATTAAGCATGCAATTCATTTAACCTACGTTCTATTGTTCATCATAATCAAGATACCCCTCACAATATCCTAATTGTAATTTATCACTCTACTTAGAATCCTAAATTATTAGGTGAATAACAATCAAAAGATTATAGTACAATAATGCAAAGCCCTAATTAGTTGGCCACCTAACAAGATCTCACAATATTCATAGTAGTAAATTAGAAAAATAGAAGTCATTTAATATAAGGGAATAAAAGGATTAAAATTTATGAATGCATTCAATATCTCATGTCTAGGGTTCAAACATAACCCTTAAATACAAAGAAAACTACTCCATAATCACATTCATATTCAAAAACATAAATATTAAATGAAAATAAAGGAGTTTTGAGAAGAAAGAAAAACTAGATTTAGCAATGTAGATGATGGTGTCTTTCTTCTCCTCTGCTACTCTAACCTCTAAAATTCGCAATCCAAAGTTATAATAAAAGTTAACCCTAACCCCTTTTATAGCCCTATCAAAATTACATTTATAATTCAAAAATGAAGGAAAAATCAATCGTCGCCCGCGACCATTGGAACATGTATTTTCCAAAAAATTGGGCTCCGGCCACGGCCTAGGACATTTCTAGTCGCAGCAACTGCATTCTATCCCCCAGGCCGCTGCCTGGAATAAGGCTGGCCACGACCGTAGCATTTTTTCCATTCTTTCATTTTTCTTCACTACAACTGCTAACGATATTTTTATCATAACTTCCTCAGTATAGATTAGAATTGGATAATTCAAAAAGTTATGGAGACCTAAGAAAAAGATCAAAACATGTTTTTCTAGAAAGATCTCCCAAAGAATATTTCAAAATTGTCAAAATTAAGTGTGAAGTTTGAGACTTGTAATTCCAAGCTTAACCATTGCTCGTAAAACATCTCAAACTAATTCTTTTTCAACCAAATGTCTTGAAAATCCAAAAAACACAAAATAAGCTAATTAAACATATATAAATAAACAATCAAGTGCATATTCCTAGAAGAATAATGAATTAAAAATAGTCAAATTCCATACTTATCGAATTCCCCCACACATGGCATTTGCTTGTCCTAGAGCAAGCAAAATAAAAACTAAACACATAAACAATGATTTTGTCGAAAGAGCTAGTTGTCTCCAAAATTGATAAAACAAATAAGTCATAGGAAAAATTCAAATTCCACATTCCTCTGAATTTCAACTCAATGCTCAATCACCACTTAAACTCGATCTCTTTAGGATTATGCACAATCAAACTTACCAAAACACAAACATTTGAATCAATTTATACATGCCAATGTATGTTTTAAAGTCTCTTATATAGTAAATATTTTCATAAAAGAGCATCCACTCCACAAACATTAACCAATTATTCTCCACTAATGTAAACACACATAATCAAGAATCAAAAGGTCTTTAAAAACTTGTAATATAAGGCTAAGGTTAAAGGTAGATGAAAATGAAATATCTAAGCTTAAATAACACCACAACCTATATTTTTGTCTATTCTCTAGATCTTCCCACAAATTTCTCATACAATTCAAGAAAATACATAACCTTTCATTTTTTTTTCATTTCACATCGATCATACTTTTTCCCCAACACTTGTAGTTTTGCCAAAAAAAAATTCAATAGAGAATTTTTTTTCTCTTTTTTTTTCTTTCAATTCAACTTCATTGGGAGAAATAGTAGATCATATACATTCACATTACAATCCAACAAGCCAATAAAAATTGTCCCCTTCTTATAATCCATAACCCAACCCACAAAATCAACACATTCATATAAAACTATGGTGCAATGGGTCACTAAAAGAAATAAAATTTTCAAGCTAGAAAGGATTAGATATTGGATTCATAAAAGAAAAAAAAAATATTCAATATGGCTTAAAAATAGGAAACTAGGGTATTAAATTTCATTGGTAAGCTTGAAAGGCTCAAACGATCCAAAGAACATGCCTTAATCATCTTCCTAATCATGTGTACTTAGGATTTTGCCTCAAAAAATTAATCAATGTTTTCTAGAGTTGTCAAGACTATATATATAAATAATAGCATGCATAAATCTCTCCAAACACTATCAAAAAGGTAAATACAATAGTATACATTATTTTTAAACATTGAAGATCAAGCTTAAGTGACAACCAACACAAGAGTCAAGCACACAATTCATGGAGAACTCAACAATTTCCTTGAATTATTATCATCTCACTTAGAAGTTTTATCATTGACAGACAAATTTCAACACAACCATGCTTGTGACAACTTAAAACAACTACACAACACAAACAAAATAACAATTAAAGAAATGACAAATAAAAAAAAAGTTTTCCCTTCCCCCACTCTTAATTTAAGTATTGTCCTCAAGGCATACACTAAATACAAAATCAATGCAAAATAAAAATTGAAAGGTAAGAAAAAATCCCGCAAGTTTGCTTTGGTTAACGTCGTTAGCTCGACAGAATGCTGCTCTCAAGATCTTTATGTTGGATATCAAAATGAAGTCTCCCTCCCTTTGATCTTACTAGGAGAATCAAACACATTGAATTTGATAACTTCACAATCAAATTCCATTGTCAGCGTTTCTGCTATAACATCCAGCTTTGTATTTGTTGTCATCAAGAATGGCCTCCCAAATAAAACCGGTGTCGGAATGGGTATTAATGCATCCCTCATTTCAAGTATATAGAAATCTATTGGAAAGACAAGTCTGTCAACCTTCACCAGCACATCTTCAACTACCCCTAAAGGATAAACATTAGTGCGATCGACCAGTTGATTAATAACTCTTGCCTCCTTCAGTGGCCCAAGATTTAAGGAAGCATATGTTGAATAAGATATGATATTAATCGATGCTCCCAATCTATCATACATCACTCAATCCTTTTATTCTTAATCATACAAGGAATTGTAAAGGTTCAAGGATCCTTGCATTTTGGTGGCAGCTTCTTTTGGAGAACAGTAGAGACATTCTCCCCCACACTTATCTTCTCATCACCCTTCAATTTCTTCTTATTCGTGCACAACTCCTTCGAAATTTTAGCATAACGAGGAACTTGTTCAATAACATCAAGTATGGAATGTTTACCTCAACTTTGTAAAAAGTCTCGAGAATTTCCTTGTCAGCTTCCTCTTTGTTATTTTTTTTTAATCTGCTTGGAAAAGGTGGACGAGGAACATAGGTTGGCATAGTTGGTTTATGTGAATTTTTCTTCATTGATGGTTCATCATTGATGGAGTTGTCTACTACTTTCTTTTGGACTGGAGCTAGCGATGAAGGTTGTGTGTGTGGCTTATATTGTATACCACTCTGTAGTGTTATCACACTTACATTTGCTCTTGGGTTCCTCTCTGGTTTGGGAGATAATTGTTCAGAATTTTTGAGCTTCAAGTTTGCACATAGATGTAGCAATATATCCTATTGTGATCACCGAATTCTTGAGAGACGCTTGAGTATTATGAATAGTTACTTGAGTCTGTATATTGGAAGCCACCAAAGTTTTAAGCATGTCTCATATTGATGGTTCTTGATCTTGTGGGACTCCAGTAGGAGGTTTTTGAGAACGAGGTGCATAGGCTTGTTGAGGCCTTTGTTGGTAATTAAACCCAAGTAGAATGGTAGGTGTTGCTTGTTGCTGGTTCCCATATATTTAATTAGGATGATCACTCTATCCATCATTATAAGTATTTAAATAGAGATCATATTGTTGTCTTGGCTACCCTAGAAACCCTCCAATTGCATTTACTTCCTCAGATTGTACCTCTTGAAAAATGGACAAGCATCAGTAGGATGCCCCACCACCTCACATATCCCACAAGGTCATACTTGATGACCTAAGGCGATTTGTTGATCCTTACTAGTCAATTGCGCAAGCTGTTGCTCTACATTAGAATTTGTCTCATTTACTCCCTTAACTTAAACCTCATGATGAACTCCAAACTGTTGGGAATTTGAAGCCATATTAGAAATTAAACTCCTAGCCGTAGCAGGAATCTTCTCCACCAGTGCTCCCCCACTTGCTTCCTCAATCATGCTCCTCTCCAATGAAAATAATCCTTCATAAAAGTATTGGATCAGGAGTTGTTCACTTATTTGGTGGTGGGGGCAACTAGCACATAGCCTCATAAATCTCTCCCAATACTCATATAAAGACTCCAAAGTCTGTTGGTGAATGCCACATATTTCTTTCATTATGCTACCAACCTTAGCCGCTGGGAAGTAACGCTCCAAGAACAACGTCTTCATTTCATTACAGGTAGTAACAGTTCTAGGATGAAGGTAATAGAGACATTCATTTGCACCATCCTTCAAAGAAAATGGAGAGGTTCTCAATTTCATTTACTCTTCAATTACTAAGGTTGGCTTCATACTAGAGCAAACTATGTGAAATTTTGTCACATGCTTATTCGGTTACTATCATGGTAGCCCATGGAAAGAGGGTAGTAAATGAATGAGGCCTAAATTGAGTTGAAAGTTAACATCCAACGCCGGATATTGAATACATAGAGGTTGATGGTCTAGATTCGATGTCGCCAACTCTTTCAATGTCCTTTCCTGAGCCATCTGAGACTTAACATATGTTTCAGAGTCAGAATGGCCATCAAATGGTATTTGTACTGGATTTACTTTCCTTAAGGTTGAAAGAGTTGATTGTCATTGATAGTCCTTGAAGAGTGGGAAGACGATGTCTCAAGATATTGCTTTATGGCTTGTAGTCTTTCTTGAGTATCGTCGCCAGACATATACACCTGCAATCAAAAGTTTAAACTAATTAGAATGTAGATAATTAAATTGAATAATAAATATACTTACAATAGTCTGTGGCAACAGTGCCAAAAATTTGATGTGTTTCGTATGTCGTACCAAATTTAAATATTTCTTTTATCAATAACTTATACCAACTACTTCTGTATAGTGATATATAAGGGTCGAACCCACGAGGACTACGATCAAAATATTATTGAAAATAAGAATTAAATAGAAATTAGATAGGGGATTAATTTTAAAAACTGAAAAACATGAAATAAAATAAATCTTAAAGATTAAATAACTAAGGATAAAACATTATTAAGGAAATAGTCAAGAATTCCTCTCCACCTTCGACAATCAATCTATCAACAATGAAAAATAATATTCCCTATTCCCAATGAAACTATTAACCCCGCAAATAACACTTAAGCAGTCACTTATCCCAGTTTCCCTATTATAATTAATTAAAGCAGTCACTTAATATACCAATTACGCATGGGATCTATTTAACCTCGTAAAAGCATTACAGTCTATGGAAACAAGTTATTCTAGGAAATAAATTCATTAAGCATGCTATTCATTAACCTAGGTTCTATTTTTCATCACAATCAAGATACCCATCACAATATCCTAATTGCAATTTATCACTATATATAGAATCCTAAACTATTAGGTGAATAGTAATACTAAGATGATAGTAGAATAATGCAAAATCCTAATTAGTTGGCCACCTAACAAGATCTCACAATATTCATAGAATTAAATTAGAAAAATAAAAGAAATTTGATATAAAAGAATAGAAGGAATAAAATTTATAATTGCACTCAAGATCTCATGTCTAGGGTTTTGAAATAACCTTTCAGCCATGAGCCTTCTATTTTGGTAGTTGACCAGCTAGGACGATTAGTTACAATATGTTGTAATTAATAACTAATCTTACTTAGTTGTTTTACTCTCTTCTCTTTCTGTATAAGTACCAGCTTTGTACTCACTTTTTCACAGTTAGTGGAATATCATTTTCATTCTTTCATTCTCTATTTCTTTACGCTAATATGGTATCAGCGCCATTGATCCTTCTTTGAGTTTTCTTTGTTCCACTTTCATTTTTCACGATCTTTTCTCTGTTCTTCTCTATCCTCATGGCTCGTGGTGGTAATCAGTCTTGATCTACAACAACTACTACAGAAGCTAATCGATTTTTAGCTCTTGATTCCTCTACTCGACCCTCCATTGATGATTCTCAAAATCCTTATCATCTTGCCAATGGTGAAAACCCAGGAGCAATTATTATTTCTTCCATTCTCATAGGTGGTGAGAACTAAAATTCTTGGAAACTTTCGATGATGGTATCCCTTCTAGCCAAGAACAAGGTCATGTTTATGAGTGGTAAACTTCCACAACCAGATCCCAAAGATGACGATAATGATTCTTGGTGCCGCTGCAATAGTATGGTTATTTCTTATCTCTTTAATTCTACACCGTGTCTCTCTTGATATTGTCAATGGTATAATGTACATGGATGATGCTACTACCATTTGGAATGAGCTCCATGAAAGATTCCATCAAAAGAATGGGCCTCATATTTTTTAGGTCAAACGATCTATGCAAGGCCTTGTTCAAGGTTCCAATGATGTCAGCACCTACTTTACTCATCTCAAACCCCTTGGGATCTCTACAAGGAGTTTTCCCCACTACCTGTTTGTAGTTGTGTGCAATGAAGATCTTCACAGAATATCATCAACAAGATCAAGTTCTTGAATTCCTTGTTAGGCTAAATGATTCTTACACGACAATTCGATCTCAGATGTTGATGCAAGATCCGCTCCCCAACATTAACAAGGTGTATGCCATGGTGATTCAAGAAGAGAGACAGAGGTCTCTATACCATGTTCTCACAGAAACACTTGATTTTTGTACTACTTCTGCTTCAACGTCTTTTGCTGATAGTTGTTAATTCAATTGGTCCAAGATCATTTGCAATCATTGTGGTATTGCTAGACACACCATAGCCAAATGTTACAAGCTTCATGGCCACCCTTCTGGTTACAAGCCCAAAGGCAGATCCCTCCCTTCTCACTCACAAAGACCAGCAGCTCATTTCTCAAGCTCTCAAGATGAGAAAAATGATGGCAACCTAAGTACCAATCCAGATTTAGTCTCCAATCTTTCAGCTTCTCAGTATCATAAAATCATTGCTATTCTTGCCCAAAAGGTCCAAAGTACTTCTTCCTCCTCCTTTACTCCACCTCACTAACCCATTGTGTCTAACTCATAATTCTTGGATTATAGACACTGGTGCCACACACCATGTAAGTCATGATATTACTTTGTTTACCAACATTAACAAAAATGTTTATGTATCCTCAGTTACCCTTCCTATTGGTCATTCTGCCATTGTCTCTTGCATTGGCAATATTGTTCTTTCTACTACGTTAACACTTTATAATGTTCTTTATTGTAACTTGATATATGTGAATTCACTAACTATTTCTGCTCATTATTCTGTGATTTTCTTTGATAACAAATGTGTTCTTCATGACATTACTCGGACAATGCCAATTGGGATGGGTGATCAGATAGGAAATCTGTACTACCTTAGTCCCCCTACTGCTCAAGAACCTAAAGCTTTTTCTTTTTCAGATTGAAAGATTTCTAAGTATACTTTGTGGCAATATCGTTTAGGCCACCAAAAAATTCATCCATTGAATAAAGAGTTACATTTTGAGTACACATCTTCTTCTAATTCTCATTGCTCAATATGCCATTATTCTAAGTAGAAACACTTACCCTTTCTTTCTAATCATAATTTTTTTCGTTGCTCCCTTTGATATTATTCATCTTGATATTTGGGGTCCCTTTGCTACTATTTATGTTGAGGGTTACAAATAATTTCTTACTATTGTTGATGATTTCTCATGCCACACATGGTTCTATTTCCTCAAACAAAAATTTGATGCTCAAATTGGAGTACCAAAGTTTCTTTCATTAGTTAAAACTCAATTTGCACTAAAATTAAACCCTTTAGATCAGATAATGCACCTGGACTTCAATTTCCATCTTTTTTTTATTCACTTGGTATTATTCATCATCACTCATGTGTTGGTAGACCCCAACAAAACTCAGTTGTTAAAAGAATGAACCAACATTTTCTTAATGTCGCTAGAGCATTGCTTTTTCATTCTCATATTCCTCGAGTTTATTGGGCTGACTGTATAGCTATTGCCACTTACTTAATCAATAGAATCCCCACTCCCAATCTAAAAAAAAAAGTCTTCTTTTGAACTCTTACATCACAAAGAACCATCAAACCGACATCTCAAATCCTTTGGGTGTCTTGCTTACTCTTCTACACTATTTTCTACTAGGTCTAAGTTTTCTTCCCGAGCCAATTCTTTTGTCTTTCAAGGATATCCTATAGGCATGAAAGCTTACAAGCTCCTTGATTTGGATTGCAATAAAATCTTTTATTCCTGAGATGTACAATTTCGTGAGCATATTTTTCCATATACTACTTATTCTGATTTATTAGCTGATCATATTAATTTCTTTTTCTACTTCTATGCATTCTTCTTCTGTTACTAACCCTGTTTCTCTAGCTGTTGTTGTACCTGTGCTGAGCAGTGTTCTTCCTCTTCTACTCGGCCTGTTTGGTCGACTAAAATACCATCTTTCCTTGTTGATTATCATTGTTCTTTGGCTACTAAATTTCACTCTCTGCCTACTATTTCACAGGTTTCCATTCCTGTTTCAGCTTGTAATGCCCTGGTTAGCCAAGCCTGTTACACTGTGTACTTTAAATAGTGTTAGACTCGCTAATCAAGTCATTTTGATAAATGCGTAAATAAAAGTGATTAACGGATTAGGGTTAAAAATTTTGCTCAAAAGGAATGATCATTTCAATAAAATGTTTAAGTTCATAAATGGAATCCCAAAATAAACATTTACAAAGTCATTTATAGTTCGAAAAGGCATTTACAACACAAGCCAGCCTAAGTGGAAAAATTAGGGTTTGACCCTAGTTCCTCTGTGAATCCCCAGCTATGGTGGTCGAGCAAGTTGCATATGTACACACCGCCACCGAAGCTCTCCAAATCATGGCTGGTCCAACTTCCCTTTCCCCTTACCTACACCACATAGCATCTATGAGCCAAGGCTCAGCAAGAAAACTTAAGCATGCTCATAAGCAGTTAACAACATATTACATAATCATAATTAGCATGCCTATCAGTAATAACCCTACTCATGCATGTATTTAATTCAGATAAGTAACTACAGTGTCACACCAAAGCTTGTTGCCCTAGATAAGTGACCATAGAGTCATACTGGGGCTCGTTGCCCTAGGATAAGTGACTATAGAGTCATCCTGGGGCCCAATGCCCTATCCTCTGTATAACTACCCTTAGGGATAGCCAAGCATACCTAGCGCTTTATTTTCCAAGTGGCCATAGAGTCGGCCAAGTGTATACCACACTCCTGATTAGGTCTTATTATATCGGCTTACGCTCAGTGCATTATTGTCGCCCTTGACTTATAAGTCAGTCCTTTTGACCAGTGCTCACTGTGCTATTGTCGCCCTTGACTTATAAGTCAATCCTTTTTAATCAAATAATGCAGATAAGCATACATCATTTAACATTTACCCAAATACAAAGCATTCAAGCATGCTTAATCAAACAATCACAAGCATAATCATAATCATCCTCTTTCACAAGAGTCCGAGTCCTAATCATAACAATGTTTAGCAATCCAGGCAAGCCTAATGACATGTATCACGTATTGGGTGCAATTTTCTTACCCCTGGTCCAAGCACTATCTTAATAAAAATGACCCTTGAGCACGATCCCCTTCTGAGCCCTAGCGGTACCCTAGTTACAACCACAACAAATGATATCCATCAATATCAAGTAAATAAAGGCTTTCGGACCAAGTCCTTGCCTCCAGGACCTCAAATTCAACTAAACGAGGTAGTAGAACCCTTGCCGAGCCATTAGGTTTGAGGCCTCGCACTCACAAAACTATTTTGGCTAAAATTCCCAACTAGCACTGCGGCGC